>NW_027466885.1:6945000-7117500 GCF_046128005.1 Genypterus blacodes | reverse complement strand
GTGCACTCAGTGTGATCAGAGCGACTGTGCTGAGCTCTTTATGTCTTCAACATACTGTATGTTAAGTTGATATACAATGTTTTTTTCTTGCAACACTATCTGAACTTGTGCATCAGTGTGGAAGTGTGTGCGTTGTAAGAATGAATCTGTGTGTGTGTGTGTGTGTGTGTGCCAGCAATAGTCTGCTGTCTCACGATTACATCATCCTATCATTATCACAGCAGATACAGCAGATTGGCTGGCGTCCATTCATGTGTGCGTTCCAATTCGTCACATCTATGTCAAACAAAATGCGTTGACGAGCTTTCATCTTCTTTTCTGTGCTTACCTGTGAGGTTTTGCTTTTTTGTTTTTGTTCACGACTTTGATTGACATTATCCTTTATGCAAATTCCACCTGGGCCCTTTTCCGTCCCGATCCTAAGTATAGACATTAGTGTCTGCGATATCACGGTGAATGATCAGAGGGAGTCTGCTGCTTTTCAAAGAGACAGCTCTAACCTTTCCCATGCTCTCCAATCACCACTCATTTTCCTCTCCTTCATCAGGGTCTCTGTGACAGGCAGCGGCTAAATATAGAGCGCGTGTGGCACTGAGCGAATAGCTGTTATCACGAAGCAGAGGGCAAAAATGAAGGCAGGCGGGGAAAAAAGTGGGTAGAACGATACCAGGAGACGCGATGGTACGAGAACAGACGGAGGCACGAGGTCGTTTAGATTTGCACTACTTTTTGATGTTTTTTCATGACAATTCTAATTTCATCCCGTCATGATTTATTTTCACAGACGAGGTTTCTGGTGAGCTTTGAGCAACATCCAGCATTTACTCAGTGGTAGATCCCATTAATCTGTTATGCCGTCTTCAAATCTCTTTGGCCGTGACAGGCTTGCATCACCTGGTTACCTGGTACCTGGAGTTTTCTGTAGCTCTGTATGCAAGTTTGTGGTGTACCGCGTGTGTGTGTATATGAGCGCTATTGGCAGCTCCCTTGTGAGGTTGCACGTCCTCAATTGCGTTCCGCTCAATAAAGCAATTTAGGCATCTCGGTGGACAACTCCTCAGAGCTGAGGACCCTAAAAAATGCCTTGCTGCAGCGCAAAGCACAGGGCATTACTGACTAACATCTGTTCGCACTGTGAACCGTCAGCGTGCGTTACAACACTGACACACACACACACGCCCCAGCATACACATGCAAACAACCCAGCTACACACCAGGACTCAATTTATCAATTTATTTAAGTTGTATATTGCAGTGAATTAGAATACAGAATTTGGATATTTGCCTGTTGGCTCAAACCCTGAGTACTTTTTAAAGGTGTAAACCCGGAAATTGAGGGTAATCATAGTTTGTATTCCGCTATTTTTGACTCTAAAACGAGAAGAAATGCCAATATAAGTATAAATGTTTCCAGCCAAGGAAAGACATTTAAAGGGAAGACATTTGATCAAGTTCCAATAAAAACCAATCTGGCAAAAGGGCGAAAGCTTGCGACGGATTTTGACGCAGTTCACAGACTCGTGCGCTTTGAAAAGCCACATTGGCGTTGGCGCATACGATCAGAAAAATGCAAAGGCCACTCGCAAAGACTTCATCTCTCTATATCGACCCAGTGAAGTACAACATTTGTGCTGAACTTTGCCTTTCCTCAGTCCTCATATTAAATTGGTTTACTGACTTGTGATTTAGCTTCAACATTAAAATAAGACTTTCCACTGAGCTTGCAAAAGTGAGACACGTTTTTTACGTTCAGTGGAACCAGCCGGCGTTGTTGTTTAAGATCAGCAGCCGGCGACACTTTGGATTCCTGTGCAGAACGGAGATATAATGCAATTAAAGCCGCAGTTATTCCTCAGCTAATCTAGTTCAACGTGTGGCTATATGATATATATGTGTGTGTGTGTGTGTGTGTGTGTGTGTGTGTGTGTGTGCGTGTGTGTGTGTGCGTGTGTGTGTGTATGTGTGTGTGTGTGTGTGTGTGTGTGTGTGTGTGCACGCGTTTGATTCCCCCAGAAAGGTCACGTGAAACATCAAAAATCCAGCCCCAACTTCTTGGCGCACGAGCTCGCTCACTTTGTATGCAGATGAGAAATTAAGGCAGCGAAACAAATGTGACCTCTAAATGAGTGTTTTGTTGTGCTTAATGGGTAGTGTTTAGTGAGGGATGGGGGTGTCAGCACCAAGGGGGGGGTGGAGAGAGAGAGAGAGAGAGGGCATAAGCCTAATAAATACCTTTCATTACCCCTTGGCAGCGACAGAATAGGTTCATTGATTTATTCCTGTTCATTTTTCCCCTTTTCTCTCTCTCTCTTTCTCTCTGTCACACCCTGCCCTGTTCATTTTCCTTCCTCTCCTCCTCCTCTCTGTTTCATCCTCATGTTTCATAACCTTCCCCCCTGCCGCTCCACAAACACAACCTGTATCTTCGCACTCGCCTGCGCTACATCGCAGCATCTATGACATCGAGTACAGCTTGTGTGTGTGTGTGTGTGTGTGCACGTATTGGCGGGGGTGTGATGATGACTCCGCTGGTTTTGATGAGCTCTGTTGACCAGACGTTCGCCTCGGGCATGTCATTCATGTATCCTGCTGTAATGTATTTATGATACTGGTGGACTACGGCCTATTTGTAAACAGAGAGATCCTCGCTTCAGGCCGAGCTGAGGTGTTTGTACTGCTGTTAGTTTCAGATGTATGCATCGCCACACTGGGAGGCACAAGGCAGGCAGGGAGAAAAGAGAACTAAACTGTTAAATAAAGTGGAAGGTGGAAAGGTGGAATTGTGGGGATTCATGGAGATTTTTGCGTTGTTTTTCTTAGCAAGGCTATTTAGAAAACGTTTCCTGCTCTAATGGCTTCTGCTTCATCCTAAACACCAGGGGTGGAGGTGGAAGGAAGAGGAAGCTGTATTAGAATGAAGACTAACACAGTGAACAACAATGTGAGAATGGGAATATGGGAATATGAGAACGTCACTGGGAATGCAGATATGTCAACCGTATGAATGCAAACAATCTCCTTACTGGTAGAAGCGGTCGATTAATGACCACAATGTCAATATTTCTCGTGTGATTCATTGAAGTGTTGGTGTCTAGAAAAATGCCAAGTTATGAGCAGACACACGCTGTCTTGATTCCAACTCACTGGGTTTGGATTGACCTAACCTGGTAGAGAAACAGCGAGTGCTACAAAGTGAAACTAACAGACCGGGCCAGAATGATAGGGGTTAGAGAGAAAGAGAGAGAGAGAGAGAGAGAGAGAGAGAGGGGGGGGGGTGAAGAGGTGTAAAGTTCATGTCCTGAGGCACTAACAGCTCTCTGATTGTGTTGTTCAGACTTGTACATCCGCCTAGAGACCCCTTCGAGTAGGTCAGTGAAAGGTTAAGACAGGGAGAGAGAGAGAGAGAGAGAGAGAGAGAGAGAGAGAGAGAGAGAGAGAGAGAGAGATGGAAGAAAAGCGATGAGTCACCACAGACGCACACAGAAACACACAAGCTCTGCTGTGTGTGTGTGTGTGTGTGTGTGTTGGTGCCCACTCCCGGCTGCTCTATAGGACTATTTATTCTAATCAAGCTGTGACATTTAGTTCCACACCAGCAGAGACACAGAGTCACACGCACGACCGCACTCGCTCACCCGCTCACACACACACACACACACACACACACACACACACACTCACACACTCTTCTTCACGCCTCTTCCCAGACTTTTCTCATGGGTAAACACACTTACTAGACTATAAAGTTGTCTTACCCCTGAGGAGACATTCATGCGGCTATAGTCTGGGCTCGGTCCTCACACACTTTCAAGCTGATCACAGCAGCTCACACACCAGTGTGACACTTGAGGAGGGCCGGAAATCTGAACCAGATCCACTTCCACTTTTCGGGTTCCTCTCCTTCTCCATCCTCTTCTTCTTCCATATTTAATTTGTGGCACAGGTTCACCTCCTCCGCACAGCATCTTTGACCTCATTCTGTCGCTCTTTTTGGGGGCCCCTCTGCCTTTCCCGCCCCTGTTTTTGCCACAGCTAAAGCACTATCCAATTACATTCCTTAATCTCACAATATCCCACTCTCCTCCCCTGTGTTGGGTGATAATAGAGGGATCCATCACACCATTAGCTGCCGGCGCTTTTATAAGCGCGGCAAAAATGCTGCATAGAGGGAACTCAAATTATAGAGCCGCTCGCTGCATTATACCTGATAATACACCTTACCTTCAGTTGTTGAGTGTGTTTGTGTGTGTGTGTGTGTGTGTGTGTGTGTGTGTGTGTGTTTGTGTATATGTGAGTCTGTGTGAGTGTTGATGATACCGTGAGTAATGACTGATGATGCATTTCCAAGGGGAGAGGAGAAAAATGGTAGCAGGTGGCAACATCTCTCACCCCGCTGCCCTGACTCTCCTCCTCGCTGCTTTATGGCTCTCAGCAGGGGGCGTGTGTGTATGCGTGACACAGGGTCGGGCGGTGGAAGTCCCGTGAAATGCGTCAGTGGAAGACATTTAACCTGAGTGACAGTATAACCCCTCTACACTCACAGGAATCGATCTTTGTTGATTGAAACCGCTCTCTTTGCCTTGATAGAGAGGTCGGCTCACTCCCGCTGCTGCTCGCCACCACCGAGTCAAATATGTGGTCAAAGAGTGGGCCGAGGTGGGAAAGTCGGAGGTGAATGGCGGGAATAGAATGAAGGAGAGAGGAGGAATCAGGTGGAACACGAGATGATGACGCTTGGTTGCAATTTTGTGTCAAGTATTCTGCTGCTGTGCGCTCTCTGACTTGGGTTCGATGGAGTCTAAATTACTTGGAGCTTCTTTCCAGGTTTTATGTCATAATGTTCCCGTCATTCCAGCTGTTGATGTAGAGCCAGACAGACAGGCTCTGGTTATTCCTGCAGGACTCGGCAGCTGGTGACTTCATGTTAGCGGCAAGGAGACGTAGACCTGCTGGGCCATCAGCAGCAGCAGCAGAAGTGTGTGTGTGCGTGTGTGTGTGTGCGTTTGGAAGAGTGTGTTTGCTGAGGAGAATCAGTAGAGGGGGTGGGGGGGAGGTGTTTGGTTCATTAAACATGCAAATGCGTGCTTATCTACCCCCAACACCAGATAGTGGGGAGAATAGATAAGAACCAACCAAAAACCCTGCCAGAGAGGCGGCGAGAGGGAAAGAGTGTGTGTGTGATGGAGAGAAACCGAGGCACGCGGAGACAAATCAGGCGTGGGGGGTAAAGACACAACCAGAGTGAGAAAGGGAGGGACGGATGGGGGGTTAAAAACAAAGGTGTGTGGCGAAGAGGCGAAAGAGGGGATGAGGAAGAGCGAGAGAGAGGGAGAGGGAGGAGAAATCAGGCGATTAACTCATACCACAGGAGTTAATGTGCCCCCAGAGGTTATATAATAGGACACCTGGCTGCAGTTTGTCATTTATTTTTGCCTGGTTTTCATATCAATAACCCTAATTGCCCCCTGTGGTGGTGTCTGATGTGTGATGATGTCGTGCGTGATGCTGCGCCTCCGCGTCGCCCATTCATCACTTATTCCTCAGACAGCACTAATCACACAAAATAATAGGTTTGTGTTTGTGATACTTAAGCAGCACGCAGGACGCTACGGTTTCCGGGTCTTGTCACTCTGTCACCCACGGCGACGGGTTCACACTGATCTCTGTGCTGTGGGTTTGAACTTCGCATCCAAGTCACAATAAACTGTGGAAGTCCGCTTTGTCCTTTGGGTCTTTGGTTCAAGGCCTCTGTTTAACCTTTGGCCACTCTTCATTCATTTAGAGGATGTGTGTGTGTGTATTTGAGTGTGTGTATTTGAGTGTGTGTGTGTGTGTGTGTGTGTGTGTGTGTGTGTGTGTGTGTGTGTGTGTGTGTGCATTTATATGGGATCACAGTCTCTGCTTGCTTTCATTAAGCCTTGGAGAGACAGATGTTTTGTTGACCACCTATTACACTGTATTGACAGGCGGTCACTGCACTCTTTAATTGCTGTGTGTGTGCGTGTGTGTGTGTGTGTGATTCTTTGCCTGCCTGCCAGCCTGGCATGGTGTGGGCAGGTCTTTCTCTGCACTTAAAGGCGACAGGGTGATCGGCGTTTGGGAGGGAGGCTTTTACGTTTAACAGGATTAAGGAAAGCCAGCTTCAAAAACGCCAACGATAATTCATAACAGAAACGAGGCGTCTGAGATGTAACAAAATACATTTAATAATATCAGTATAGAGGCAAACCATATTTTGAAAGAAACATAGTTTTTGAATGTATTTCCGTTCAACATTCAGCTTTGTATTTGTATGTACATTGTACATGTACATTCACCATAACTGCTAAAGTGTTCTTGAGCAAGACAGATCAATGCAGCATCACATCATCAAATATAGCAATGTTTACATGGACAGTAGATACTTCAGACACAAATACTTCAAACTGTTGTCAAGTTGCTCATTTGTAACCAAGCATCTTTTACATCCAATGGGGAAATTTAGATCCCATACGACCCATACATGAAGAGACGGAAAAGGAGGTGATGACGGGAGGGCAGGGAAAAGGAGGGAAGGTGTGGGCGGCACCTTAAAGGATATTTAGGAGTAAATGACAGGAGGGAAGAAGGAAGAGACGGTGGAGGTATTTTTCACGGTGACCATTAACATGCAGCGTGCAGACACCTGAGTTGCTTTCAACTTCTCCCTTTCTGATTGATGCTCACAGAACAGTCAGTGCTAGAGGGCCTCGTGACGCTCTCGGGTGTGCGTGCGTGAGAGAGAGAGAGACAAAGACAGAGACATAGAGAGTATGAGTCCTCCTGAGGCTCCTTACCCCGAGGCCAAAGGAATCCACGCCTGGAGCAGTTTGGGGGAGAAGATAGCATATCTGTAGAAATGGAGGGTGTGTGTGTGGGTGTATGTGGGTGGGTTGTATATATTTGTGTGTGTGTGCCTTCATGTGCTCCACTTCTTCACTTTTACTTTTGGGGTAAAAACTTGCCATCACTTGTGTCATTAGTGCCAACAAATGTCAGATACAGCAGCAAATGGGCGAGTGGACAGACGACTCGCACAATCACAGTTATTTATGTTATTTCTGTTAGAGGTGAACGTGTGGGCGAGCGTCTTCCCAGGAGAGGAAACCCAACGCTGCCATTATGCTTTCCGTTGTGACTTTTATCGTCTGCTGTCGAGGCTCACAAATGAGTTGTCGTTGCCATTGTGAACAAATGAGTCAGACTTAAAAATCTACATATCAATGAAATCCCAAGCTCCGACATCAGTATTGCAAGCAGGCGGTCTGGACAAAACGCAAACTCTCGTGACCTGTGTGGATGAAAGGTTACCATTTGCTGTCTGACAATGACATCGGCAGCCAGATTTCCTTTTTGCATGTAAATGTAAGTGTTTAAATGTGAAATAGATAGAGAATAGACATTTGTTCTGCCCCAGACTTTTAGCTCTGGACAGTCGTTGCCTCTTTTGATTTGGTTTTGCTCATAAAGTTTGTTGTTGGATTTAGTTTTCTGGCTTTTCGGTCTTGGCTGGATCCCCTATATCTTCCTTAAAGGAGATGTGAATGTGAACTTAAGCATGGATGGACATCAAAATCCTTAAGTTCAGGATCGGATAATGCACAAATCAGTCCGAAGCTTCACGTTGGAGGCGGCAGATGTGCTCCAAACATCGCACGGCTTTGAAACAACGGTTCTGTCGCGTGCCGTCTGGCTGCCTGGCTGCTGAGCTTCAGCATGTTAAAGCCTGGCATCGACTCTGAGCTTCTCCCTCTGGCGATATTCGCTCACCAAAAGAGGTCTTTGCAAGTGCGCTTTCTTCTCCAGATGAGTCGCATTGGGATGAAAAGAGAGCATTGCGACACGGCGGGAAAGTGTTTGGCCACGGCTGAAATGGAGAAACAAAAAAAACAAACTTCAAAGTGTTTCTGTTTCTGTTTTCGTCGTGACCAAGTGGCCGCCGCGTCGTGCGTTGCATTCAGACGGCGGCTCGTCAAGGTCCAGTCACGAGTAGAGACGGGAGAAGGTGAAGGCGTCGGAGAAATATTAGAGAAATATTTCACCCTTTTGTTCTTTTGTGCATCATAGACAGATTTTCCGCTTGGGGCTTCTGTGCCTTATACTAGAAAGCGCGTTGGTTTTCATTTTTCATGCTGTGTAGACGCCATGAAAGTGAAATGTGATTGTGGTTACGGTCTGATTAGAAATCTTTGACCCCAATAAAATATCGCAATCAAAACAATCAAACAACCCGACGCTGATTTTTCCAGCAATCAGGATGGAAAATATTACCTCCCAGCATTCATTACGAATGTGTGTGTGTGTGTGTGTGTGTGTGTGTGTGTGTGTTGAATTTTACACTTGTCCAGATGCAAATTCACATTTTCCATCCTCACATTTAATAAAAAAAAACAATTTTAGGTGTTTTATTGGATTTCTGTGGAGGCGCATTTGTGGAACTCAATGGAACGTCATCTTCTCTGTATTAGTGCTTACAGATAAAAGCCGAAAAAAATGAAAAATAATAAACAACAGGAAATTACCTGCACAATTTCTTACAATGCATTTTCAGCCCCAAAATATGAGACGCGAACAAACAAGCAGTATATTGACGTCACTTCATCAGCTTAATAACATTCCACGACCGTCCTCCTCATCAATTATATGCCAAAGAGTGAGTAAAAGCAGTTTAACAAGCTGAAGCGCTCGTTTCCACCAACCTGATGTGATTTGCCGGTGCTCTTCTTCACGCTTTATAATCGAATAAGTGTACTCCCCGCCCAAAGAAGTTGTTTTTCTTCTTGTGTTGTGGACTAGAACAGCAGAATCTCCATCGTATTAGGCGTTTTTTAATAAATGATCGAAGTGATGAGGTAATGTATTGTTTATGATGATGGTTAGCGATCAAACTGTGGAGATGTTTGACTGAAGATACTCTGAGGAGGGAGTGATAGTGACATCATCAGTCATCTTCTCCATATCTGGGACCCGTGTTTGAAGTTTGATCCGATCACTTTGACGGATTCATGCAGACAACAACGTTACAAATTACATCTTTGAAAGGGGATGAAAATGGAAAGATCACTCAGAAAGCCGCTGTACTCCAATTTAGCCAGATGGGCCTCTGTGTGTGTGTGTGTGTGTATGTGTCTTAGATGGAGCGGTTGAATCATTGCACTGCAGACATTGTGATATATTTTGATGGCTCCTCTCCTACTACTTCATTAAAAACCTTTCCCCCCCGCCGCATGTCCGTCTGAATCACACGCTGTATATCTGTGTCTAAACACACAGCCTACACATGTAAACTTTACTATCACACACACACACACACACACACACACACACACACACACACTCATGCAGACGCCGTGTTATTTGTGTGATGGAACACGTACATTATTCATTTACAGTCCAAAGAGCCCATTCACCCTCCTGTGATCACTCGAGCAAGGCATTAATATTCACCACATGCCTCCATTATTGTTTTCAGACAGACTACATCAGAGTCTGCAGGGGTCATCATTTATCACACAACACTTTGCTATATGTTGTGTGTAAATGAATGAGATAGAGCTTCTGTAATTGGAAGTCGGTGCGCGGGTCAAATTAAAGTGCAGTTTGGAAGTGAGGGTGTATTCAGGGACGTCTGAGAGGCAGATGGAGTTCAATGCCGAGCAGCAATCCAAGTGGAGTAACGGGACCAGAGCCAGGAATGAGTCGGAGTGTGTCCGTGTTTAGTGTTCTTACATGTTGGAAGTTTAAGTCAGTGTCATCAAACGCTCATGAATATTGACAGTGCGGGGCTCATGTTGAGCCATTATCCCAATCACACACTCAAGCAGAGACAGTCCTTATGCGGTCTAAGCTTACCACTGTGTGTGTGTTTGTGTGTATGGAGACACAGAGCAGTGGTAATTGGTCCCACGGGGGCCCCAAAGGTATAGACGGTGTGAAGAGAATAACCCTTCATGTGCGCACACACACACACACACACACACACACACACACACACACACACATGCTAATATATCCCTTCACTGGAGTAGAAGCTGTTGAGAGTGACTCAGTGACTCCCACTAAATCAGAGGTCTTCAAGAAGGGGGTCCGTGGAGGTACTGTAGGGGGGTCGCGACATTTTTGGTTGAGTAGACAGAGATTTAAATTGTGTTTCCCCACAAATTGAAATGTCTTTAGATCAGTTGTCTCCAACAGGTCGCTTGCAGGCTACCAGCAGTTTCTGAGTAGCTCGCAAAAGGTTCAAAGCATACGTACATTTGACAACGCGTCACTTGGTAAAGCTGTTAAAATTTCTATACAAACAAATTCACAGACATCCTGCCCCCTTTTGTCACAAAACGATTATAAGCCAATCAGCTGTCAGTCCAACAAATGACACTGCTGTCATGTTTGCTTTACGTGACACCGTAACATTGGGCTAGCAAGCGCACGCCAGATTTGAGGATGACCACGGAAAATAGCCCCGATAAAAGGCAACAAATATGCTATTTTTACAGGGAATGTGAAGGGAAATTTCGACAGTGATATGTGGACAGACAAACATGAAATATAAAAGGTATAGTATAAGTAAAATCAGTAATAACATTGTTTTGTTTTCTTTGAGATTACTATGATGTGAATTCATTAGTGTGAGTTTGACACTGAAAATGTATACAGAAAAAAAAGCTCATGTTGCTGAATTGAAGTGCATTTCAATACAAACTGTGAGTGTTAGATATCGAAATTTTGTAGATGTTCACACAGAAGACGCTTATTCAGCTGGTGTGAGTGGAGAATCAGCCATGTGGACAAAGGTTACTAATAATGTAAAACATGAGGAGCTCTCTGACACTTAAATGAATGAATCCAACATATTGTAGTGAATGGATGAATGGAGGCAGAAGATGTTATCTTTCATCTATTACCAATGTGTGTAATTTGATCTACTGTGCTGTCAAACGACTCTGTGAAGCCATCAAAGCTGCAGCATCACTTGGAGACAACCCACAGCCACTTAAAGACAAACCTGTTGAATACTTCCAAACTAGTCTCAAAGTGCTAGTCTCACCACGGTTGAAAAACACTGATTTAGACCATCGACTGCTTCGCCCCCAAAGCTCTGAGATGCCTGATCCACCCGTTGCATCGTTGCATTACTGCTGACCTTGAGTGTGTGTTGGTGTGTTTGTGTGTGTGTGTGTGTGTGTGTGTGCTTGGGTGTCTGACAGTGGCAGAACGCAATTCATCTTGAGGACTAGACACACACGCTGGGGTGATTTTTGCTTGTCATCAAAAAGAAATATGATTCAAGCAATCTCATGAACGCCCGGTAAATGGACAGAATGCACACACACACACACACACACACACACACACACACACACACACACACACACACTACCTCTCAACTAGATGAACAGCCCTGTGTCGACTTGAATGCGATGTGGGAAGTGTGGAAAGTTCCGAAACTCCTCCATCATTCCGTTCTAATGACACGTCAAACAGAAATGTGCCACATTTCCCACCAAACCTGTAAATTGGATGGCATGAAAGTGTTGGAGACGACACACACGCCCTGAAATTTGACAAAAAAAAACTGGAGTCACTCCATGTCGTCGGCACATTTGAGGCACTGATTTTAAGAAACCTGTTCCTGTTGATTGACTGCACCTCGTCTCTACCTCGCTGATGTGCAAATAACAATGCGGCGCGTAGTAACAATCATCAGCTACTGTCGCCAAAACCGTTTCCGAGCCAGCGACACATCTGACAGTTTTCCATCGCGACGTCGGCCAAGAGTTTTCACCCTCGGCCTCCCGTTGTTAGAGCCGCCGTCTCTGTGTTGTCTGCGGCGGCTGGCGGCGTGCTGATACGTGACGCGCCCCTGTGATCTTTAATTTGCCGATGTGCTTAGCAGCCAGTGAAGTGTTGAGTGGTCTGGTGATGTTATTATTCATATGTGAGGGTGTATTGTTATGCAAATATCATCACTGCCTTTATCACATGTGATAACAGTGCAGTCAGGCGGGTCTTAAGGGAGCCGATAGCGCCTCCGTTCCAAATAATATCATATCATGGATTTGTTGGAATGTTCCCTTTTTGTTGTTGGTAGTTTTCCGTTTGGTGGTCAGTCTGGAGTTTCGCCCCTCATCTGTCTTGTGTTTGGAGTCAGTGGCTGGCTGCGGACTCACTGTTGGTCCTCCTGAGAGGCGTCTGCACCTCGGGCCAGATTTGTTCTTTTAAATTCCGGTACGTTTGAGACGCTCACTGCACCCGGCCAAGATATAGTTGTTTTTTGTTGCGTTGAGTCAAACCCAGAGAGGTGTAAGGAATTAGATTCCTACAAACAGCTCAACGCTTTCTGCAGGCTCAGATCTACGTGTGTGTGTGTGTGCGTGCGTGCGTGCGTGCGTGCGTGCGTGCGTGCGTGCGTGCGTGCGTGCGTGCGTGCGTGCGTGCGTGCGTGCGTGCGTGCGTGCGTGCGTGCGTGCGTGCGTGCGTGCGTGCGCGCGCGTGTGCGTGTGTGTGTGTGTTTGTGATCCACACCCACCCTGCTTATCTCATTCCTATCCGTGGAAGGGGGAACTATCTCCTTCCCCTCTGTTATTCCACACTGAGCGTATCTTCCTCCTCCTACCGCGTCGGCAGCTGTGTTTGTATCCTTGGGATCCTGTCGTCTCTTTGTTACTCACCTGCCTGTGGCTCCTGCTACACACCTGCACTTTGAGGGGATCTCTCTGCGGAGAGCCTCTCTGGAGGTTTCTCCCTCCTTTTTCCCTCCAGACCATCCCGGTTTTCCTGGTCTTCCCTGGAGAGCTTTGGGCTGGAGCACTGTTAATGTGCCTGTAAAGCCCCTTTGAGATGGTTTGCATTATTATTCTACGCAAATTTACAGATATGTGTGTGTCAAAGCTGCATTTAAAGATTTGAATCCTGTAGTTAACAAATAGATTCATAGCATTTGACCATTACATCATCAAAAGTCAGCATTAACAAAATCGTTCAATTCTGAAGATAAATTCTAAAGTGCACTTTACAGAGCGTTTAATCTTCAGTTCAGTCATGAGTTATAACAGTAAGCCTTTGTTGAATGAGTATAAATATTAGGCTGCCCCTGCGTCTGTGGAGAACAGGCAGGCCACGAGTCCCAGCTGAATTAAACATGAAGGTATTGTTTCTATATGTCTGCCACTGCACAGCGCCCACAGCCCACCTATCTATTATAAAATACACACACTATACGCTGAGCTGAGCAAACCACAGCTGCTGCTCCCATGGGACACACATATACACACACATATACGTACACCCTCTGCAGTCTGTTCCATCCAGACGTCATTTAGGAAATTCCTGGATATGGAAGTTTGCTCGGATGTTGGTTCGAACTTTCCGAGACGCTGGCAAACAAACAAACAAACAAAAAGACTTGAATTAGGATGGCTGTCAGTCAGAGCTGGGGTCAAACACACACATTTGCACGTATGTATTTTCATCACATATTGACACGTGCACACACACACACACACACACACGAGCACACACACTTAACCCGCAGACAAACAAATCACACTTGAAGGATGCAGGTTTGGGTTTGTATGTGCATGTGTAGGACTAGAAAGTGTGTGAGTGGGTGAGCAGACATCTGCAGCGCGTTGAGATATATCTCCATCGGCCGGCGTGAGTGCGGCTGTGCGTCGCTTTCTCTCTTTTTTTTCGCAGGAATCGTTGTTTCTGTCACGCCACTCAGTCGTCAGGGGTTGGAAGTCAACTCAGAAAACACTTTGACTGGAAAAACTGCCACTCAGCTGTCACATCTACAAAAGTTTGTCCTCAGCCTTGCGTGCACAATAACCACTGCTATCTGACTAGAGTGTGTAAACACACACACACACACACACACACACACACATATAGACATTATCTAGGTACATTTGCAACTTGGCCACAGCGTTTTAGCATGTTTTTTGTTTTCATTCTTTTGTTTCGCATTTTCCATTCACTGCACAAAAGGCAATGTCAAAACTCTCCAACCTCTCTATGACACATACACGCACAAACACACATACACACACACACACACACACACACACACACACACGCACCCACGCCCTATTCTCCCCTCCCCTTTGAGCTGAGAGCGATAAAAGACTGCTCCTCTCCCGCCTTTGATTGACAGATTGCCATTATGGTGTCACACTGACGATGATGAACACGGTTGTTATGACAACCATCAGCCGGGGTAGATACGTAATCCCCAGGACAGACGCCTTCTTTAATACATGAATACGGGGGTCCCAAAAGCAGCATCGCATCAAAAAATAAATAAAGCCACCTGGCAGAAATTTTTGATTCACAAATTTTTCGGAAATATATAATAAATAAATAAATAACTCGGCAGCAGTTTGATGACAGTTGTCACAGCTAACCAAAGGTAACGGCGGCGTGACTTTCCAGGGTTTTATCTGCTGTGAGGGGCACGCCGTGGGTAATTAAAGCAAATTATACAGCACGGGCCAAGTGCAGCGGTTTATTGGTGTCCCTTCATTACTCACCTAAAATGAGTCATAACAGTGAGGGACAGATTGAATAATTGGTTCTAACAAGCGACGTGCCATCTTAAACTCACACGGCCACCTGCTTATGTATATTTAACAGTTAGATGTAATCATGGAGCCTCCTTCTGAGGTTATTAGAAGGTTTATAGCGCATTGATTGTCAGCTATTAGCCTCGTACCCGTTTGGCTTGAATGCCGACGTTTGAGCGCTTGAGCCGGGCGGTCTGAAATCGCATTCAAGCTGGGCCGTCTGACGCACCAAGCACACTGAGCCAAAGATCAGCTCCAGGACTACCAGCATTCCTCGCGTCCTTACTTCATCTTTGTTGCGTCATCAGTGGAGAAACTACGTGGGAAATTCAGCTCACCGGCTTGGGAAATGTGGAATAAACTGTGGATTGATGGTTGGAAACTCTGTCTCTCACTCTCGCCCAGGCATTTGTGGACGCCAGACAGAGCATGATGGTCTATTAGGCTCCTGTTATAATGCTGGCGGTAACCAAATAGCCCGGGACTGCACACCAAGCCTGCCATTTATGCCTTTCTACAACTCAACGGGAGAGCAATTATCAAGGACGTAAAGTGCTTTCAATTCAGCATGGGGGGGAATGTGAAACGTGTGTGTGTGTGTGTGTGTGTGTGTGTTTTTGAATTTATTTTTTAGTTTGTTTGCATGCTTGTGAACCAAAAAGTTACTAAAACATCTCCCTGTTAATGAAATACAATGAAATGCGGCAATAAGTGTGGCACATAAACACACACACACACAAACACACATGCAGGCAGCCTTATCTGGAGCTTTCTTAAGTGGTGCTATCTGTGATGGGAGGCGGCGGATTTGGATTTGGATTTGGGCAGAGGCTTGTGTGGCATTGTGTAACTCTTCTGGAGGCCTAATGACTCATGACGGATGCGCCTCAGCACACGCCTAATTCCTCTCTGGAACCAGACGCCATGCACCTTCAGATGCTTTACAACGTTTCGGCCACATCGATATTCCACAAACACACAAGTATTTGTTGCGTTGAGCTTATTTTGCTGTCACTACACGTCCGGTACTTTTAGTTTTACCACATTTTACCTCATTGGTGTGTTTGTGTCACCTAAGCTGTCCTCCCTCTCTCTCTCTTTCTCTCTCTCTCTCTCCCTCTTTCCCTCTCTCGCCCCATCAGCCATATATAGACTTCTCCACACAGTGCAATCACTCCACCTATAGCGCAGGCATGATTACCAGCCCATGGCCAGGCAGCATAAAACCACGTCAGCTCTTTTAAGTCTTTCTTTGAGCTTTTTTTTTCGCCCT
Source organism: Genypterus blacodes (assembly GCF_046128005.1). Taxonomy (NCBI): domain Eukaryota; kingdom Metazoa; phylum Chordata; class Actinopteri; order Ophidiiformes; family Ophidiidae; genus Genypterus; species Genypterus blacodes. Next base: position 7,101,645 of record NW_027466885.1, on the reverse strand, counting down.
CTTCCAAGTCTGTCAGACGGCTCGGCCTTCCGCTACCACCGAGTATCAAGAAAGACCCAAGGCTTCCGTGAGCATCCTCCTCAGAAGCTCCACACAGGCTGGACGTATCCTGTTCTATTTCAAAGGGATACTCAGGTTGGAGAGATCTTTGAAATTTCCGAAGAAGAATGACTTAAGCACCAGAAACGTTCACTTTCCCTCCCTCCTCGTCCTCCATCACGGCTAAGTGGTTTCCTCGGCTGCCTCGTCGCTGCCGGGCGAACCTCTTGCTATTACCCTCTTTGCCTTCCCAGTTCGCCCCTCTGTGTGCTTTTAACCACTGCACGTGTTACATAAAACCGACGCTCTGGCATGTAAAGCTTTGTTCGAGAACAGAATGGAGTCAAGCGGTTCAATCAGATCAGCTCTCTTTAAAAGAATAAATTTGCGCACTCACACTCGTGCACAGACGTTCAATTAGACAGACGCTGTATGCGGAATGCCAAACTGAGTCTAATTGGGGACCTAGACCCGGACAGGCGGTCTGATGGTACAGATGAAGTCAGATGAAAGTGTGTATGTATCAGTTAGTCTGTCCGTGTCTGCATTGATCACGCAGCAGACGGCTCAATATCCCCCCACCCCCTGTCTGTTTCCCTCTCTTTGTTGCCCCCCCACCCATCAATCATGGATCAATCGACGGTCATCAAGAAGCACACAGCAGTGTGTGTGTGTGTGGGAGAGAGAGAGGGGGGGAAGATTTAGCAGAGGCAAAGTGAAGAAGAGCTGGAAGGAAATAAAAGCCCGTTTTTTTATTTTCTTCCCCTTTTTTTGTTTGTCTTTTATTTGCACCGATGAATAGAAAGTTGCGGATCAAGGACGATCGGGACGCGTTTGATTTGTGGAGACGGGAGTGATGCACGGGAGGACAAGGGAGATGTAGGCGGGAGGAACTCGGCTGCCCCCCCCTGCTGTGTGCCAAAGTAGCGCACTGTTGATTCCGTGTATAACACATCTGAGAGTCGTTATTCCTTTTTGATATATTTGACTTGTTTGACGGATATTAAGGCACAGACAGTGAACGTGATGAATGTTTTATTTTGGAATGAAAAGTCTTGATTTAATGGTGATATAAAGCAGGTTCAAGGTAATAACCGCAGTGTCTCCTCTATAAATAAGACTCTGAAGGTGAATGGACCATCCAAGGTTTTATCTTGTGTTTAATATATTTTGCTTTTGGTGGTTTGTTGCAAAGAGGGTGTTTTGTTTTGCTGTACGTCCTTTATTCATATTCTCCCTCTGCCTCTCTTGCAGTTCGGCGGATGAACAGTTTCGCTGGAGTACTCAAGGTAAAGGACACCGCAAACGCTCTTGGTCTTTATGTGGCTTCTTGGCATTGGATTCTGCATGGTTAACACGCCACACACATGTATATACACGCATACACACACACACAAACGTCAAAGTGGTGTCAAGCCGAGGCCACTGTTGGTCTTGTAATCATTAATCCTTTGTCTTAATCTGCTTTTGCAACAATCACAAACATGCAACCCTCACCCCTCTCTCTCTCTCTCTCTCTCTCTCTCTCTCTCTCTCTCTCTCTCTCTCTCTCTCTCTCTCTCCCCCTCTCCTTCACAGCGGACGGACATAAGGACATTGAGGATGAGTTGACCACAGGTTTGGAGTTGGTGGACTCGTGCATTCGCTCTCTCCAGGAATCAGGAATACTTGACAGCGGAGAACGTAAGGACACTGATCAGCATCTCTCTCTCCCTCTCTCTCTCTCTCTCTCTCTCCCTCTCTCTTTCCCCCGCCCCCTCTGTGAGTATCCTTAAGATCTTGAGGAGTCTATTCAATTCCCAGTTATCTCCGGTTAATGCTATTGACTTGAGTCAGAGAAGAGTACAATTGCAAACCAAACACAAAATACAATCAAAGCAATGGTGCTTAAAGGGCAGAACGACTGAGCTTCTTTCTAATCATTCCTTATTGCAGTCAGATGTGTTTGTGGTTGAAATGAGGTGTTTTCAGGCTGCAGGACTCAACTCTGACTAAACATCACAACATTTTTGTGAAACCATCTTGAAGACCACTGTTGAGTGTGTATCCGGCCCCAGCAGGAGCCCTCGGCCGCGCCCTCGGAGCTCCCCGCTATTGCTGCCCCTTGTCGTAAACGTGTGCCTGAAATATGTGATCGGCGCTCCGAAAGAAAAACAAACTCCCACAGAATACGGGAGTTGCCAGAGAATCCGGACCGCCGCTGCAATCTGAGCGGTGCAGATGGAGCGTGACCTTTTACAGGAACGCCAGTGTTCCAAGTTGTTTTGGCTACATTTCCCCCATTACCAGGTCTCTGCATTCATCGTAAACAAGCTGTTTATCCAGCTGAACCTAACCTTTTACCCATCCAATCCTATATGAGGAAATTGGCATTTTGAACTTTGCCCTTTTGTCACGTAACACTGTTTGCGACGCGCAATTTGTATCCCACGCCACGTAATCTGGATTAATCTGCATTCAGAGTCTTAACTGAAGGGAAGCAGCCCAGGTATCCAATCCCAGTTAAAAATTACACCCTCTCTCTCTCTCTCTCTCTCTCTCTCTCTCTCAGTGTCCCACTCACTCACACATTCACACACAAACACACAAAAATCAGTCAACGAAAACAGATTTTCCCTGCCACTTTTGAATTCATCCGTCCCCCTCAGTGTCCTGTAGTTCTGTTATTCTCATAAAAGAATTCACACAGTGATTGAATGGCGGCCTGCATGTGAGTTCTCACTAAATGTGCTTGGCATTTACTTTGCAGGTCATCGGTTTTGGAACACTGCATTCCCATTTTCACTTATTGTCTGCTGACCTTTTTGATGGTTAATATTGCAGTAATGGATGGCATTTAAGAATCGCTCGGCGCGTTTCTACATTTGCAGTGTGTGCGGCTCTTTACCTGTGTTATATCCACATGACTCATGAATTTGTAGCGCCTAGACCTACTTACACCTACATACACCCGCAGGTAACAAACACAAGCATGTATGACAACACAAATGCTGAACAGAATCCCAAATTGAAAGCCAATTTAGCTTTTTTTTTAATTATTTAGTTCAGAATTGTTGTCCCTGGTTGGCTTTGTTGGAGTGCATGCAGAGCGCAGGGACGACGTGGTAGATAATTGCACTCTCATCTTCTTTGCAGCGGGTGTCACCCTGTGGAAATATGACTCGTATTTGCACACTTTTATATCGTAGGTGCTCCATTCTCAGAGGTTTCTGCTCTATTTTGAGGGTTTCAGCTGAAAGCACAGTAGCGTGTTGGTGCAGATAAATCCATCACAGGCTCCGGCTTTGTTTTTAGTCCCAAATGAGTCCCCCACCGAAAATGAGCGGTAAATTCATAGGTTCAGTGGCACTTCGCTGTCTTCCGCTAAAGGTTGCACAGAACAAAGTGTCTCTTTTCTTCCATTCGACAGTTTGTCAGGTGTTTGTCAAAGAAGATGAATAAATATAAGACGCAGGAGGTGGAGGAAGAAAGTTCATCGCAAGAAATGTTTGCCGCAAAGCAATGAGTGATGGATTTGGGAGGATCTTATCTGAGAAATGAACCTTATCTTCACTGGAAAGAAGCAATAAACTTTCCATGCAAACGTGGATTTGACTAATAACTTCTGAAATATTAATGTTTTCCATGTGAGGACCGTTTTCCTCATCTGAAACTCAATCATTTGTATGCATTGTACAAATCCAGTTATTATCTCTCTAATGACCTCACCGTCACATGCAACACCCTTATATTCTTACCACACGCACACACACACACACACACACACACACACATACACATACACACACATGCACGCACGTGCAATTTAACAATAAAATAACAAGTCTGGCTGATAAGTTTGGGAGCTCCCACTCAGTGTGCACAAGGCAAAGTGCTGTTTAATAATTCATGGGGAAGCAAAGGGATGAATTGAGATGAGAAACAGAAGTCTTCTGTTGATCGAGAGGAGGAGGAGGAAGAGAGGAGTCGAATTTGGTTCGCGGCTCGCAGGGGATTCTGGGAGAAAAGAGGGGGAACGTGTCAGGTTTATCAGGGCGTTAATCAACATGTTTCGAAAGGTTTAAGTCAGGAAAGTGAGAAAGGAGACGGAGGAGAAGATTGGGAACTGACACACACACACACACACACACACACACAGTTTGCCTTATTTACACTATGAACTGTAAGCATATAGATGTTACACACTTTTAGTGAGTAAAAATAGCATCTTGATGAAATATTTACTTGGCGCTGAGCGTGCAGGTAATCGACCTAAAGGCTCTGCACCAGAACACAACCACAAACATACACACACACACACACACATATCCCTTTAAGTCTGCACTGCACACACACAAACACACAAAAACACACACACAGATACTAAGTGGTTTCTAGCGGTTCCCTTCATTGCTTCTCCTGTGCCGTGTCGTGCAGTGTGTGTGTGCAGTTGTACTCTGTGCTCATCCTCCACCAAACAGATTTGGCTCGTATACAGCGTTTCTTCCAAGTTAAGAACCTATTGACGCCTTTTAAACAAGGAGCAGTGTGTGTGTCTGTGTGTGTGTGTGTGTGTGTGTGTGTGTGTGTGTGTGTGTGTGTGTGAGTGGTCCATTGCTGGGACTGTGGACGTGTACGGGAGGTAAATTGAGATTGGTTCGACTTGAATGAAGCCGTACTACAACATGTTGTGACTCTCACTGAACAACATTCGCAAACCTGGGTTTCCCTTCTTCTTCCTCCCTGTGGTTGATCATATAAGTCCAAATGAAGGACGCCATGATTCAACTTCTAATGTGTCAGTTACAACTTCTTTCCTTTTAGCCCTCCTCCTTCTCCTCCTCCCCCCAGCCTCCCATTTTTCTTCCTCTTCTTCTTCCTGCTCCTCCTCCTCTTCCTCCTCCTCCTCTTCCTCCTCCTCCTCCTCCCGTTCTCTCCGCTCCTCTGTTTCTCTTTGCCTCTGCTAATAAATTATGTATGCCATCTCCAACTCACGGAGTGCTGCACTGCTGCACTATCTGCTCTAAATTGCCGCTCTCTCTCTCTCTCTCTCTCTCTCTCTCTCTTTCTCTTCCCCATCTCACTCTTCGCCTCTCAATCTCTCCCCCTTCTCTCCCCTTTCCCTCCTTCTCTTCCTCTTTATGTATTTATATCTCAAATCCGACCCAAACCCCGCACCCCCCACCCCCTCCCCCTGCCACATCCACAAACACACACACACACACACACACACACACACACATACATACACACACAAACACAACTACTACCTCTCTCTCTCTCTCTCCCTCTTTCGGTAGGACCGGCTCTCCTTTCCCAGAGTTCCTTGCAGCTCAACTCCACCCCGGAGGCTTCGCTCCAGTACTCTGCCAGCTACCATAGCAACCAGACACTCGCCCTTAGCGACAGCATCTCCGCAGCAACTCCTCAGCGCAGCGGGCAGGTTGGGGGAGCCGTGCACAGCTACAACCAGGTAGGAAACCCTGCTGCAGACTGATAACATTCAGCATGATAGCGATGATGATGATGATGATGATGATCCTTTACGGGGGCCCCTGTGTCCATTCATCCAAACTTACTCACTTAAATGCATTCTTGCTAAACTTGCTTTGCATCTTGTGAAGCGTAGAAGATGTTATAGAAAAGCATCATGGGAGGATTTACTCACTTTTGCCGATGAATGAGTGTGTGTGAGGACCAGCGTGGTGTTGGGATGCATCACACGCCGGCTTTCAGTTTCCCCCCGCAGCTCCCTTTACCACATGCATCCCACTCTATGCGGCTTAACGTGCAGACGCCCGTGTCACGCTGTTTGACAGCACAATTAAGCATATCGGAGCGCCGGAGATAAGCGCATATTTACGCCGAATCCCATTTCACTCACCTTTTTCGCTCGACACGGTTTCGCTAATGTCGCTGCAACTTTCCCTCCTTTGCGTTCCCGTCAAATCAGTTTGAAAGGAAGCAGGTTACAGGACGAGGTTTATGTGCCGAGACAAGGAGACGATTAAAATGCACGCAGGGAATCTCAGTGTTATATTTACAAGGACTTGAGCAAAAAAAAAAAAAGTAGTTATAGCATCGGGGAGAACTCACATATTAATCACAGGGATGTTGCTGATGAAGAGCAAAACCTCACCAATTACTTTCCACCCAACAGGAGCCAAATGATTCTCAATTTTTAATTCCCTTAACATATAAACGGTTCTACACTATCACTTCATATCACTTCAGCTTGCGTGTGTATCTGTGTAATCAGTAAGCAGCTGCGGTGCTTCATTAAAGAATATCACCCGCGTCTGGGGCCAAGGTGTGATAGCTTTGTGTGCTGTGTGAGAGTAGCAGGAAATGTTTTAGATTGATAATTAGAAGCTACGTAATTATTCAAAAAAGTGTTTTTCAGTAAGAGTTCTATTTCTGAAGCAAAGGTTGTTTTCGATGGGAGAGAAGCGATGGTGTTTGTTGGTCTTTGTACACACATTCCTTCACATCCCCCCGCAGTCACATGCAAAGGCTCATTTCAGAAGTGTTTATAGAGAGGGAGAGAGAGAGACGTCAGAGAGGCGCTCAGACGGGCAGATAGAGCGAGTTTGGATTCTCAGAATTTTCCAACATTTCTTATCCCCCTGTTAGACTTTGTGCTGCTGTGTTCTTGTCCTCCTTTCCCTCCTCCCTTCTTCCTTCCCTGTCCTCTCTGCTCACCATCTCTGGCGATGGGAGCCTGTGTGTGTATGTGTGTGTGTGTGTGTGTGTATATTCTCCTCTCTGATGTTTTGGGCTTGTCAGAGCAATGGGGCCAGTGTTGTCAGCAGGCCTTGTTACTCCCCAGCGTCGCTCTAAGCAGACCGCTGCAGCTCGATAAGGCAGGCGTGGCGCTTTGCATGTCCTAATATCTTATGCGTGTATCTTGTTTGTTTGTGTACGTGCACGCTCGGGTGTGAATATGCACAGCGGCGGCGGCTTTTATGCGACGCTTTTGTTTGGAAATTGGGCACAAGTAAAGTGTTTGTGAGAGGGGAAGTGAAAGGTCTAACGTGGCTGCAGCTGCTCTGTGGGGTATTTATAACCTTGAGAGGCCGTGTTTTAATAATGCATGGAGACATGGCACCTCAAACATCCAGTGTTTTACTGGAGGAGAGGAGAGCACAGCAGGGTGACATATCATACAATATAGAATAGCACACACACACACACACACCATTCATATAACTGACAGTTTTTCTGCAAACATATAATTTATGTACTCAGAGGATAATCCATCTGTCCCTCCACTCGCCTCCTCTTCCCCAGTCTGAAGTCCATTTTCAAGGTGGATTCCTATTGTTGGAGTGTTTAACACACACACACACACACACACACACTCACGCACACTCACACACACTCACACACACACACACAGCATCCAGCGACACAAGCGATTAATCGTGGTTCCTACACTGAGTTTAGTGGCCTGCATCTCATCAGCCTTACATCTCTCTGCTGGCCCCATAACCTACTAAACTGACACGGGGGACGTATATAGGAGGTTTTTTATGGCGTGCACTATTCTGGATGTTGGCTCACACGCCAGCCGACAGGACCCACACACACCTGTATTTATCCACTCTGTGTGTTTGCACTAAAAAACATAGCAAGTGACATTGTGTGCATAGAATCCCATGTATGTGCATTTCCAAGCTGGTAGAAAACTTGGACCTTAGATGGAAATTCAGGTGAATGTATTCCATTTTCGCTATTTTTCAAGCTGCAAGTGCCCAACATGCCAAAATATTGCCAACTGTGTTTTTTTGTGGCAGAGAACCTTAATATTCTTTGTTGTTCGACTGGAATTTGATGTTGAATTGAAATGTCAGAAAAGTAATATGTGAGGTTTCAGTGGAGTTTACTAAGCAGGGAAGAGATCATATTGCGTTAAAGCCAGATTTATAAACACCCACAGACGCACACAGACACACACACTATTACTGTCAAACACGCGTATGCTCCTGTAACGTTTCTCCTGCTCGTTCCACTCAGTCTCCATTGTCTCTCTGTACATTGTCTCCCCGTCTGTCATCCTCTCACTACAGGCCTGTTGTCTCCCAGCACACACACAGATACACATACACTCTGCTTGATCACCAAGTGAGAAAACACCACCAAAATAGCCTTTGATAATGTAATGGGCAATTGTGTGCTTTTGTGTGTTTCTATATTTATCCAAGGAAGGAAGTTTGCTGAGCGTGCACTTTTGGCTTGGCATGTCTTTTATTCTGCATAATGTTAGCGCTGAAAATATTCACACCTGGAGACTGGAGATCAAGTACAAACATCCGGCGTGCGTCTGGCTCCCTGTGCATGTTTCGAGGCGTCATCTAACCATGTGTGACATGGTCCAACCCGGCACGTGTGTAACACTGAGATGCAGGAGCTTTGCGAGCGCTCAGACTGCCTTTGCGTGTGTGTTACCTGATACAGTGGCGACTGAGCTCCTAGGTGACTTTGTGATGCTGCAGAGCAGATGCATAATGTGGCCTCGTCTGATAGCACAACGCCGAATAATGTATTTGGAATCAGCTTGCCAGGTCTTACCGCCAACACAAAGCTGAATAAAGCTCATGTAGATGCTCCCTGGTGTTCTCCAGTGACGAGATGCATCATAGATCAGTCCGGAAAGACGGCAAAGATTGATGCTTTTGGTGTTTTGAGCGTGTGAGTGAGTTTGAATGCCGCCCTCTGATTTCGTCACTTTTTTAAGATCATCACAGACTCGACAAAAGCTTTGTTTTCCGTGATGGTTTTGATGATCTCTTCACCTCCTCATCATTTGTTTTGTTCCCTCGCCTCAGGTGACGTCGAGCCGCGCAGCCCAGCAGCAGCACCCGCAGACGGGGGCAGGGTCAGGTGAGGGCGCACCTCTCCCCTACTCCTTCTCTCCTCTTTTCTTCATCCACATGCATTCGCTTTCCTTCTCTCTTCTCCTGCAACACTGACACACACACACACCTGAAAGTCGGAGTAAAAACACTTTCTGTTAGGGACACTAATGCCTCCACCAGGCAGTCTGGGCAGTTCTCTCACATGTTGGATGTATTTCGGGCGCTGAGTTGCTTCGATGGTGTCAGTGTCTCCCACAGCCAAGAACAAACTTGACACTATGAGCAAATTTGGCTGAATAATTACTGAGGTCTCTTACATTGAGAGAAGTCACACTGTCAAATTTCATACACATATACTGAATTAATTTTAGAATTAATTTAGACTTGCCAGATTCAACACACTCTTGTTCCTGTTAACCCGCCCTGCGCCGGTTTAATACCTTCGTCATACTCCTGCCTCTAAAACGGCCGTCACAATCCTCCCTGCTGAGCTACTGTGCTAATATCCGATGCCAGTGTTTTCTGCTGTATCGCTCACATATCTGCTCTCCGACCCTCAGCCTCTCTATCTGTCTCTTTATCGGCCGATCTTGTGCTCTGGCGCTTATCGTTTCCCCCTTCTTCTCTCCTCATGCCGCAGGTATCTACTACTCCAGCTCCACCTTGCCTGCCCAGCGCGTCGGCTCTCCCCTCTCCACAGGAGGAGGAGGAGGAGGAGGAGGAGGGGGCTCGGCGTCCGGCTCCCCCAGCAAGCTCCAGCGTCTGGGATCGGCCTCCGACAAGCCAGGCTACTCCACCACTCAGCGTCTGCCCTCCTCCTCCTCCTCTCCCGGCAAACAGTCCCCTGCCAACCGACTGGCCAAGTCCTACAGGTGTGGAGAGGTTGACTTTGATATTCGTATATTGCCATTAATAGCGACACGTAATAGAGTCTGCTGCTGTTTAAGGGGGGGGGGGAGGGATCAACAGAAGGACATTAGCGGCAAGTAGTCTATTCAATCTATTCATGTTATTTCAGAGGTTTATCACAACCCATTTTTGCAATCTGCTGTGTAGAGAATGTGCATATGCATAACATACACATGCAGAATGTAATACAATACAGGAAACAGGCTGTTTCTCTATGAGATTTGAAATGGATGACATTATTTTCCAGTCATAACAAACCATCTTTTCACTGTCCCTTTCCCCTGAGCGACGCCGTCATTTCAGCAGTGTTGCATCAAGCAGTCAGAATGATTGAAATTATAACTACTTACTGCCAGCTATGTTGACACCAGAACTGTGGAGAGAGTGGGAAAAAAAAGTGGAAAAAATAATTATTTGATCATATTCTCTCTTGTAGCAGCTCAGTTGCTGTGACAACAGCTGGAGGGGGCGTGTCTCCCCTGAGGGTGGCGTCTCCACCCAGCGGCACTGCAGCAGGGGGAGGGGCTAGTTCGTCATCATCCCCTCTTCACCAGGTACGACGGTGTTTAGTTTCTTCTCACAAAGCAGGTGATGTTTATGTTGTGTTGTTCAAAAGCCAGAGTGCAAGGACGACAAGTAATCACGCCGCCATAATGTAGCAGGAGTATTGATCGATCGGATTGATGCTATTGACAGTTTCACAATCCTCTGTTATGCTATTGATTGATACCAAGTGGCTCGACGCTAAAGGTTTATTATTCTTTAGGCGCAGAGCAGCATTGTAAATCGAGTCCATACACACACATACACACACATCCTGTCCAAACTACATTCATCCCAAGTGCGCTGCTGCATACGGTCTATAGAATGAAAGCTATATATGAAAGCTGGTAGTGGAAGAGAGCACCGGCGGCTCCATCCTGACCTCCCTCTGTGCTCTGTGTGTTTATCATCCGTACGTTGTGTTTGCAGATGAGTTCAGGCATCGGGAGCTATGCCACTCTGTCTCCCAAACGACTGGCAGCTCACCACGCCTCTGACCAGTACAAGATTTCCCATGAGCTCTACGCCACGGCTACGCTGCAGAGGCCTGGCAGTCTGGCAGGTGGGAGCACTTACATACACACACACACACACACACACACACACACACACACACACACACACACACACACACACACACACACACAGTGAATACACGCTTTGATGTGCGTCACCCTCGGCCTCTTGTTTCTGTGCTTTCTCACGCTTTCTTAAATCTATTCCCTGACTGAGAAGAATATGCAGGGTTTATTTCTTTTGAAAGGTTCTTTGCCCTTCAGTATTACCGGCATTTTGGTTGTGTTTGCACGTCGGGTTATAGAGCTCCTTGACTCTCCTTAGCTGGGAGGATTGTGTCGTGCCGCCTCATATTTTACAGCTCCTTGCATTTTATTGTCACTCTAAATGTGGAGTTCTGTATCTAAATGTATTGAATGAGTGCTGCTTACCTCGGTGGATACGTTTGCCGCGGACAGGAAGGAGGGGGGAAGGTCTGTATAATTGTTCCAGCACGGTGTTGTATTGACTTTATTCGAGTACATCGCCCTTGGAAAAAAGAGCGTTGTGCGTATTTCCACACAAGGTTGCAAAGCAGATTTTCAATCCTAAAACAGAGACGTATGATGCGCGAGCTGTTTCTGGAGCAAACACGCGGAGGTTCTGCTTACGAGGTGGCCGTCCTACGCTGTCGGAACATTGAAACCAAACCCAGCGGCCGAGAGTCGTGTCTTACAATGGGCAGCATCCGCTTTATATTTCCCCTTTTTCAGTCGCCCCACACAACTTTATGGCTTTTTGTCCTTGACTGTGCAAAATTGAGTTGGCAGAATGTCAAAGTGAAAATGTGTCATGGCAATTGTTTGCGGTCCCTAGCAGTGTAGTGGGAGAAAAAATACATATCTGAGATTGGTTGTTTGTGTCTGTTCGAGTTAAGTAGATGAGGCCTTCTGTTTTCAAGGACCTGGAGCTGCCATGTTTGTACTGCAGGTTCAAATCAGACTAAAGATGGATTTAAATTGCCTTCCGCTTTCATTTGGCTCCACTCGAATGTGTGCCAGCGCCTGCGAGCACAAGGAATTAGACTCTCTGCTCTTCCTGTCACCGCCGATATGTCTTTCCAGGTTCTTCATAAGGTGATATAAGGTTTTTCCTAAAGCAGCAGCAGCAGGCGGGGGTTATAGACCAGCGGAATATAGGAACGCCGTTGAAATCTGGGAAATCTGCAAAGGAGAAAGTATACTGTGTGAATCTAATGTTCCTGGTGTGTGGGAGTGTTTTTAGTGCCGGATTTAACACGGAGGGGAGACTCGGCGGCCTCCTGTCACAGCTGGTTAGAGCCGAGAGAGAGATAGAGAGAGAGAGACAAGGGACTGTGTCTCCAGATGAAGTCGTGTCCAATCAGTCTAAGCGCAGTCAGGTCTGTGCATTTATTTGCGGCGTGTCGATGGACTGACTGTTAGTGGAAAAGTCCCTTTGCCACACTTGCTGTGCACAAGTTTACTTTTTGAAGTGACATTTTTCAGGTTTGTTTTTGTTTGTTTTTCATGCAGGACCAGACAAAATTGCTATTGATTCAGCCAAGAATAGTGTTTAGGGCTGAGGATTAAGTCTAATTGATCACTCTCCTACACTTGGGGCGATAATGATGGAAAACACGACCTTCCATGCTGTAAACTGACACCATATAATGGGCCAAAAAGTTTTTCAGAGTTCCCCAAATTCTGGATAGGAAGACTTGCCAGACTTAAATTTATCGTGTAAAGTAGCTGGCACTCGCTGGATGTATCTGCAGGTTTACTTACTTACATTACTTCCTCCTGCCGTAATTCCTCTTTTGAAAGTGAAGGAAAAGTGGTTCTAGATTTACGCAGAGCTTGTGCGCTGACGTGTTGGCGGGTTTCATCTGTCCGCTGTGCTCGGCGAGGCGCTTAACTGCTCTACAGAAGCGGCTCTACGGTACAATTCAGACAGAAATCAACTGTGTGTGTGTGTGTGTGTGAGGCGGAATCTAGGTTTGTATGTTTACATTAAGTTCTCCAAGGAACGATGAAAGCAGAGGAGCTCTAACAATATTTTTTGCAGCATTTAGGTCTTTTTTCTTTGCGTGCTCTCCTCAGCTTCTCTTCTCTTCTCTCCCCTTCTCCCCTCACTCTCCCCCTTCCTTTGAAAGAAAGAGGTCAGTGCGAGCGGGGCCCCCCTCGTGTGATTCCAAAAGTAAATGTATAAAAGAAAAAAAAAAATGAAAAAACAACTCACCAAGACTTCAAAGATGAGAGGGGGATGATGGGAAGGAGGAGAGGGAGGCTGGGATGAGTCACGTCATTAAGCGGGTGTGTCTGCCACTCTAATTAACACTCCTTCATGCATATTCTGACCACCTCTCTCACCTCTTCTTCCTCTCTTTTGATTCTCTCTCTCTCTCTCTCTCTCCCTCTCTCTCCGCCATGAAAACCTCAACCCCCCCTGGAGCTCAAAATAAGAAACCCTCTCTCTCTCTCTCTCTCTCTCTCTCTCTCTCTCTCTCTCTCTCTCTCTCTCCTCCCACCACCGCCTTGTTCTGTCTGCCACGCTTGGCTGGCGGAGTGTGAAGCGAAAAAGGCAGCCTACCTTCTCCTTTAGGAGCGGGAGGTAACCGGGCCAGAAGCTAAAGCAGGCTGTTGGAAAAGAAGGGCACCACAGCTGTGATGCACGTGGTCACACTGCAGACTGCCCACAATCAGGCAAACTAACGATTCGGAGCTGTACATTTATGCCGTACCTGAACCTAAATATGGCTTTCCTTGCCGTTTCTGACGCGTGTATCGCAAAATGCACACATTTACATCAGCAGTTAATCAATCAAGCCGCCCTCCTGTGAACCAAAATAGTGGCAGTGATTGGTGCACACGCCAATGCAGCAACAAGTGCTCCAATCCTTCTCCCCCGGCTCAGAATACGATTAAGACTCGGAGAAAGAAGGCTTTTTATCTGTTAATTCCTGCTCATTTGCGTCCGTTTTGCAGCTGCGACCTGCCTCAGGTTAGATCCGTGTAAAGCATGTAACAAGGTTTACCTTCCTTCTTTCTCTCTATCTCTCTGTCTCCTTTCCCCCTCTTTCTGTCTAAAAAATGATCTCCAAAATATGCCGTAATTGTATGCGCAATGTCATGTAAAATGTTTGCTACAATCAAAACAAATAGCACAAAAAAGAAAAGAAGTAAAGCGCAGGTGTCTGATGTGAGGAGCGAGCGATCCGACACGACCTGGTGGACAGAGCCTGAGAGCGCCGAACTCTATTCAGCCTTCGGTCACTTTAGGATCCTCGGCACGCGACTCCTCCCTAACTAACGTGCCATGATACCACATTAGCTCCACTGTCTCTCTCTCTCTCCAGTCGTCTAGTCTTCTTCTCCTATCTGTTTGGTGCGCTCATCTCCCGCTTTAACTTCCGCCCCTTTCTCATCTTCAAATGCGCCCTGCTCTTCCTCTTCCCCTTCATTTGTCTTCCCTCCTCTGCATCTTCAGAGGGAGGCCCCTGCTTTGCATTTGTTCTGCTGTGTAATGAACAAACGCCCGCTGTCAATGTCTTCCTCGCTCCGTGTCTGCGGGACTCCTGCCAAACCCAGAGAACGGGGGCGGAGGGGCCGGGAGACGCTGCATTTCATTATTTCAGAGGCTGGCGACCCGCAATGTGTTTCGCCGGAGAAGAAGAAACGCTGAAAAATAGTCATCACTCTCTCCTTCTCGCTGTCTGTCACACTAGGCTTCTGTCTCGTGTCTCTTCCTCGCGTCCCTTTTTTTTCCCGTCACTCTTCATCATCTTTTGCTGATATAGTTTGTGCCGCAGTCGCCGCCTCCCCTGCTGCAAACACACACATCTGAGGAAACAAGCATGCCGGGTAAATAGAACAGTCTGGGGCGCTCGCTTTAGTTTGTAAAGTATGAGTGATTTCCCCATCATTGATTGCCATCATTAGCCGGGGAAATGAACAGATCCAAAAACAGAGGGGTCATATTTCTTCTTTTAGCAACTCACTGCTGTTTCCCCCCTTCTGTTTTCCCTGTTACCTTATCTCACCCATCATCTTCCTCTCTCTTCCTCTTGCATCTCTCTTATTTATCTCTATATCTTTCCTTTCACTCTCTCTCAACCTTTTTTTCCTCTCTTCGTCACCCTCCCTCTAACTCTTCTTCTCCTCTTTTCTCCTCTAGGCTCCCGCGGCTCTTACAGCAGCCAGCACAGTCAGGAGCCCCTCCGGCCTCTGGGGTCCCCGGAGCACCACATAGACCCCATCTATGAGGAGCGCGTCTATCACAACAAGGGCCCCATGAGGAGCCTGAGCCAGAGCCAGGGACCAGATGGGGGCCCCTATCGCAACAACACAGGTGAGCACCTCAGTGTGACCGCACAACCGAGGGCCATCACACATTTTGTATTCATCCTCACACTGACCTGTTGTTGTTGTTGATACTATAACAGGATACGGTGACACTAAATGATCCCTCACCTATATTCACTCCCTTTGTTCAGTTCCGATCATAAATCCACAGCTGAACCACACAACTGTGCCAGACCTTGGACAAACGGAATAAATACATAAGAAGCAGTGTACACCAGGGGGGGCTTCACTTCTTTCCATCTGAAGCCCAAACCTCAGTATATCGCCGTTAATATCGCTACACGTGTAGGATGGAAACAAGTTAAGGGACAGACATGCACCTTACTGCCTATTATACAATTTTTTTATCATGCAGACACACACACACACACACACACACACACACACACACTCCCCAGCACCATCCACACACCTATTGTTGCCTCATCGGAGCTTATTTGAATGTGCGTTTAGGTACGGCGTGTTAATCCCATTACTGCATCATACCCATATGAAGAACACCCAAGTCTGTCGATGTCATTAGGCCTCAATGGCTCTCAGTAGCGTCAGGGCGAGAATTTTAGTTCAGTATATTACAATATTTGAGTTAAGTCAACGGTTTGGAGTCAGTTGACACTTGTGAGTGAGTGAGTGAGTGCGAGGTCCCTTTAAAATGGGCTTTGCTCTCACAGTGGTAACGCGGGACATCGCTTTGAAATCCAGCTCAACCCGCAGAGATGCAGCATTGTCTCAGCGAGGGGGGAGGAATTTATTAAATAACAGGGCCTCCGAAAGTGTACAGAAGAATCCACTTTTATCTATAATTTACCCAGCTGCCTGGTATTTGTAGCTTCAATAGGCGGGTAGAGGAAAAATTCACAAAGGAAAAATTGCGCTGCAGCTAAAAAAATCAATAGGCTGTGGATTAGACTATGTACAATTAATTGAATCACTTGGGGTTTACAATGTGCTGCTGCTTTGCGAGCTACAGTATTTGTCTCATCTCGTTGGAACGAAGCAAATCTGTGTCAAATAGTTTTCAGCCCGTGGCGCGCTCGTTCTCGTTCCTCTCCCCATAACGAATGCAACCCGAGACTTACACTCTGCCTTAGACTCGGCCTGAGCAAAGCATGTATTAAAATTCATCTAAATAGCATGAGCAGGGGAGGGGGAGGGGGGGGTGTTCCATTAAGGATTCATAATACACAGAGTGATAGCACATAATGAACTGATAAGGACCGTGCTGACATCGAGAGTGGTAAAGTCATTAATTATGTCATAGTGCCTTTTCTTGGCAATGGCAGGATCACATTATTGGTTCATTAAGCTGGCATGGATCAATGTAATTAATGCTATAAGTCATTATTTTGCCCGCGAAGAGAAAGGAGGTGTTCAGTGGTGTTGGTATTTCCCTCCACGGCGGGAACTTGGCGGGGCTTAATTCAGGAGTACTTTAAACACGGCAGGGCTCCGGCAGTCACATTAAGTTGACTGTATTTACTCTGAACGCAGGCCAGGCCAGCGCGTCGCTTAACTGGACAATGAACCATGAAGGGAGGCAACATGGCGACATGGCGGCAACAACTAACTAACTAGATTTGTACATGCGCCGGTTTTTATGGCCATCTTCCTGGCCCAGTTTAGACATAAGAAGGTGGGGATGGGCGGGCGGGGGAGAAAAGGAAGTATGTGAGGCAGGTTGAAATAGGGGTCAAAGCTGGCGGTCTAAGCCAAATTAAAGAGGCAAGATGGGAGATTTATAACCGCAATTAATCTTTGTGTTTTAGCTTTGAGCCTCCCTTTTCCGCTCCACTGTTGCTTAGCGATATGGTGCGTTTTATGGTCGCGTCCTCCTCCGCTGCCTTTTTTGGGGGAGAATTCACAATTTCTATCGGCACCCACAACAACAACAACAACACCACCAGCACCACCAGCACCAGCGAGCTCCTCTCCGTCTGGCGTCAGCTCCTTTGAGCAAACAGTCCCGGAGTTGTGTACATACATACTGACATTTTACTGGCGGCATGATATTCCACAGCAATCTCCGAAAACAGCAAAAGATCTCGCCGGCAGTACGCAGGCGGGCTGGGAGTGTGTGTTTGAGTGTGTTTCCATTATACGCTCCTCTCCCTCTCTCTCTATCGTTCCCTTCAGCTGTATTTGCCTTGTTGGCCGGCGTTTTGGGCAATGAGTATTTCCAGGACATCTAAATACAACTGAGGGAAATAATAATAAAGGAAGGAGCTGTTAAACATTTCCTCCGCTTGTCTGCTTGTGCACGTTTTTGTGTTTCTCTCGCTCTCGCTGTAACTCTGCTTCTCTCCCACATTCAGGCATTCAGCCATTCTTTTGTTATTTCTCACTGGCTACTGCCTCACCCTCTTTCATCCTCATTTCCTATCCAGCCAGTCCACACACACACATACACAGGCGCACATAGCTATTGTGTGTGTGTGTGTGTGTGTGTGTGTGTGTGTGTGTGTGTGTGTGTACATGTGTGAAAGCACTGATGCGCAGTGTTTCATTCTTGGATTTAACCAGGCCAGCGCCCCGGAGGACTGCAGGTTAATGTGGCCTATTTAAACCGATTATTCCTGCATGGTCACAGTGACACACACACACACACACACAATTTCTGGTGCTCAGCAGCATTGCAGAAGCGGAAAGATCCAGAATGTGGTTAAGGCCTTTCATTGCTTTCCTGGAAAGACAGTAAACTTTGAATCAACACTCTCATGCACGACTTTATCTATTTGTCCTTCACACGCACATTTTGCTGATTTTGGCCTCCATCTTCTCTGCCTCCTCTTCTCTCACACTCACCCAAACATGTGCCTTTAGCTCATTCTCTGTCTCCTCTTCCTCCCGTCTTGCCTTTGTTCCTTCATTTTGTGCCTTCCCTCCTCATGTCACATAAGCTATCTCGGTCTGTATTGAATGACTCTGACCACCGGGAATAACACTGCCTGGATGCTGGATGTCACACTTTTCCGCTTTAATGGCTTGACATCAGACCTGCGTGTATCTAAGTCGGGTAGATTTACTGCCACGGCCATTTGTCAGGTGTGTGTAGTTGCCATTTTGACCCATTGTTGTAGATAACACTGGTGTCTATAGAAGAGACTTAAACAGCGAGAAATATATAAGCAGGAAGCCACAACCGAAAACAAGATCAGATTTTTTTAAGTGTTCCCAGAACCAGATAAGCATTAGATTCCCATGTCGTGTGTGTCCATGTGTACAATTTCGTATATAGCTGGTACAAGGTCAAAGGTCTTTGTTGATATACGGTGTGTCCTCTTAATGTGTGTGTACGTGTGTGTGTGTGTGTGTGTGGGTGTGTGTGTGTGTGTGTGTGTGGTCCGTATCGGGGGGATGATTCTAAATCAGTTCTGTAATCATGCATTTGTCTTATCAGCAGCTCAGTGCAGACAAGTAAGATTTACAATGCTATTTAAAAAGTGTTTACTATATCTTACTTTATACTTCTTCATTTATAAATGAGAATATAACACCCAGTCCCTCCAATGGAGACAGACAGATGAGAATATGGAAAAGGGAACTGAAATATTAAGGCAGAAGCGAAAGACAAAAGACAAAGATGAAAGATAATGATGATGAATGAGAGAAAATCAGCCCAAAGAAAAACAAACACCATCGTGGAGACAATGGAGAATGAATACGAGTGGGCAGGGAGACGGATCGAGGAAGAGGGGAGCAGTGTGGGTGTGAGACAGAGAAGACGAAGAGAGACCCAAATCACCAAACACCAAAACAGTTGGCAAACACCCATCTCCCACCTGGAACAGCATGAAGAAGACAACAGAGAGAGAAAAGGTGGAAGAAGAGAAGGCAGGGAGCTTAAACAAAGACTGGAGCTGTGGGGAGGTGGGGGGAAGGAAAATACCAGCGAGAAGAAACAATTTGGACTGAAGGTCAACAACGCTGTAAACAATAAACAAAACTTACACTGAGCGAAACAGGTAATATGAAAAGGATTAAGATAGAAGGACTGCTGCTGTGCTTCTGTTATACAGTCATCAATATGTATTAGAAGGATGGATGGTTTGGTCCCTGAGCAGATCTCCGGACAGATGCTTGAGGCTGATATTGCTCTGCAGGAGGGAAGTCTTTGACAATCTCAGACGAAGGTCCGGCAGGCAAACGTCTAATTTCCTGTTATCGTTTGAGCCGTTAAACGCAATTTGTCAATACAATTTCATCAGCGTGTGGCAGGAGTCGCTACAAAGTCAGAGAGATGTAAAGAGAAGTCACACCGGCATGAAAGCGTTGGGGCGTAGCTGCAGCCGCACCTTTCGTTCAGTTTGTGCTCGCAATCTACATCCAATTAGCGGCTGATTTACAGAGTCAGCAGCTCATTACGCAATCAGCTCCCGGTTCAGCGCGAAGGAGGCTCAGGCGACTCAGTGGCTGGATGCGCAAAAGGAAAATATCTGCTTCTTTTGTGACTAATTCGTGTTTTAGTTACATCTTAGCCACCTGGGACCTGCAGACAAAGAAGATCCCAGACGCAAACAAGAATACGGTTGATTTATTTGTTATGGCTACTTGCACATCCAGCAGACTCAGCAGCAGTTTTTCTGCCCACCTGATAAATCCAAGTCTACCATTCGCTCTGCTTTTAACTACGTTTTGATCCCCGCCAACTCCTGAGTCTTTGGCGGCTGCAATCGACTGTCTACATCACACTCTGGCTAACTTTGTCTCAGGCCGTTTAATGCTGTTAGAAACATTCAAAGCGCTCTCTCGTCTGTTCTCATTATCCTCGTCTGCAATGGCGAGATTACTACGAGGCAGCAGCTGCGTTCTTCACCTCTTTTTGGAATTAGGCGAGGACAGATTAGGTTGATGTAATAGAGATCCATCCTTATTGGTGAGTCCCTTTACCTTCCTTTAAACGGTAATAGATGAGCGCTGTGATCGATTGATTCTGTCGTTGTTCCTGTGTTTAAATCGCAGCGGAAGCCCAACAGCCTCAGCCGACCTCCATCACCATTTCATTTCTTTGGTCCCTGTTGGAGGCTCAGTGCAGGAAACCAGAGCACTGCAGTGTCACACCAACTCGCCTCTGTGCCCCTCCCGTCTGTGTTTATTTGTTTGTTTGTGTGTGTGGGCTAGGTTAGATTAGGTTTGTTTGACCAGGATCAATTCCAGATTCACCTCTGATTCACTTCATATCTTTAGTGAGCGGACTGCCTCATGGGCACAGACAAAGACAATCCATTCCTATATAATTTTGATGTTAAAGACTCAGTTAAGGACCACATATGTACATTTTACAAGTTATAGATTTTACTTGGCTTGCATTGTGGGTTAAGAATGTACAGTAAATACAGTGAGTTTCTGCTTAGGCTGGGGAAATCTTTAATTACCAGCTTAAAGCATCTTACTTACTTTCAAGATCAGCACTAATGCGTTCCCTGGTGGAAACACATGGCACTTCCTAAATGTAAGTTTAAGCTATACTATCTCTCTGACGCACACATACACACACACACAGGCTGTGCACGTTAGCAAAATGTCACACACACACACACACACACACACACACACACACACACACACATTGAACTCACAGGTTGTGTGTGATTAGCATATTCTCTGTTTTATCAGCACTAATGAATTCATAACTGCAAAAAGAATCCTCTGCTTTGTTTTTGTCCTCAGAGATCACAGCTAAATTTGACAACAGTGCCAAAGCAGCTTTGACTGTCTTCATCAGATGAAAAGAAATAATTCACTCTATTGTTCTGCATGTTTTATTCATTAAATGAATCAGATATATATAAATAACTTTTGAGTCAGCATGGCCTTTTGAAACACAATTCAACACAAATGGCACTGATGATGAAGGTCTGGATAACTGATTAGGCTTCAATAAAGCAATTCTGTCCCTATTTTGTTCAGATCTGGTCTTTTTGTCACGACCTTGCAAGTGACCCCCAGGCATCTGCCCCCAAACCATCCCGCGTGCTCACATGACCAAATCAATGTGACACGCAACAACAAAACACGTCTCTCCGCTGGCTGCTGTTGACTTCCAGCTGTAACTGACCACGTAGGGAAGTGACCCAAATCCTGCAGCATTAACATGGATTCAGTTCTTTTGTTTTTGGTAATTAGCTGAGACCTTTTGTGGAGTAGATACAGTGAGTGAGACGCCTCTTAGTTTATTTTTATTTTATTTTATTTCATTTTATTCTTTCCACCATTCCAGAAGTAACACGCGACTTTGTCCTTGCGCGGCATGACCACTTAGCCGCGGCTGCTGGTCTGGACCCCCTGCTGTGTCTAAGTGGCACACTTGGAGAAAGACATGGCACCTTGACTCAAACAAACACGCGTCCTACAGCTCCCACAATGTAAAATCTAGTATACTTTGCAGTATACGAAGAGTGTCAAAGTGTTTGTGTATGTGTGTGTGCGTCCTCCAGAGCTCCCGGCACAGGAACATCAAGAGCTGTGTGTTGGCCAGGGGGCTCTGCCAGGGATAAACAGAGGGAGAAACTAATCCTTTCTTTCCTCCGCATCCAAGCAGTGTGTGTGTTTGTGTTTGTGTGTGTGTGTTTGGTCTGTTGTTCCTCTGTGCAGGGATGTGTATGCATGTTACGCTTTGAGAAAAAAAGACACGCTACATGCATAAATGTTTGCTTCATGTCAATCACTTGCATGTTTGGAAATGTGCATGTGTGTCAGAGAGAGAGAGAAAGAAAGAGAGTGACAGAGAGTGAGTTCTGAGGGGTTTTGTGTAATCGCACTGAGCACTGAAGCGTGTCGAGAGAAAGGACATGTCCTCAGCTCAGATCACATAGACAACTACAACCACAATGGGAGGAAGGGAGGGAGACGCAGAGAAGAAAAAAGGAGGGATAGAAGAGAGAGAGATGAAATGAATGGCCGGCTGGAGAGAGGATGACAGAGGAGAAGAACAGAGACGGGGATGGAGCCTAGGATATGGGGAGGGAGAGAGAGAGAGAGAGAGAGAGAGAGGAGAGAGAGAGAGAGAGAGAGAGAGAGAGAGAGAGAGAGAGAGAGAGAGAGAGAGAGAGAGAGAGAGAGAGAGAGAGAGGAGGTTGAAAGGGCTTTGGATGAAAGAACAAGAGATGGATGGAAGTGAAGGAGAGAGAGAAAAGGGACAGAGAGAGAGAGAGAGATTCAGAAAACGGAGGCGGAGATGAAAGAGCAAGGATGGACACGCAAAAGCTCTGAGGATTGGTTTGATCCCTCCATACTTTATTCTCTCCCCATCTCCTCCGTTCCTAAGAGAAGCTTGGCGACGCATCAGCTAATTGCAGACGTATCGCCATGTCAAGTGACTAATAGAGTTTCCTTTTCCTGCCGCTGCTCTGCCAGCAGGAACGTAGCCACGATTTGTTTACTACGTGCGGCGGCGGGGGGGACGCAGAAACGCAGCCCCCCCCGTACTTATATCTCCCTCTCAAGCACAATTTCACACCATGAGAGTGATGGTGTGACGTGTGTGTGTGTGTGTGTGTGTGTGTGTGTGTGTGTGAACATCCATGGCAGATTTTCTGATTTGTTTATTATTTCATCAAACAGCACAGGGAGTCGCAGCCTCACCTAGTGGCTCTCCCTCCCTCCCTCCCTCCCTCCCTCCCTGCTTAACCCTCATATACAGTAATTGTAATGTTAATCTTTAGCGGGAGTCTCAAATAATCCGTCCTGCTCGTCATTGTTTCTGACCTTTTACCTTCACACCAATTGGAAGCACAGCTGTTTTCTCTGCATGTTTTCGTGAAAATCAGATTTTGTCAAATCCTTTCAAACATGAGCTTCATTTTATCTGTCGGATTCTGTGAAATTTGCACATTATTTACTTGAAGAAAGACTATTTTTGGTTTCTTTGTTGTTTTGAATTTGAATTTGAATGGGAATTTTTCACTTTTCAGTAAGAAAAGGATTCATAAGAATACTTTTTATTCATAAATCCTCACACCTCAGGCTCTGAAGGGTTGAGATGAAAGAGGCTCTACAACTGATTCTGACAAGGACAGATTTCCAAGAGGTTACCCCCACACACACACACACACACACACACACACACACACACACACACACACACCTGCACAAATGCATGCGTAAACACGTGCGTGCTCTGATATTCGCCTGGTGATATTGCTCCCAAAGGTCAAGACATCAGTCAGAACACAACATTAGCAGAGCACATGATAAATTCAGCAGCACTCCGTTCACATCAGGTTAGGAGAAGAAGAGAATGAGTGGTGAGGAAGACGGAGAAGAAGAAGAAAATAGAATGCATAAATAGTTGTGAGGAAGCTTTAAGCAAACACAAAGAAGAATTTGATGGCTGGTTTGTTTGCTGTCTCTGTCTCCTTCTTTTCTCCTTCATCAGCCTGTTCTCAAGGACGTCCCTGGTTCACCACAGGACAGAATGACGATAATAATAATAATAAAATGATCATTTTTGTCTTTTCACATCTCCTCCCTCTTCGCCGCTCTCCCATCTCGTCTCTGTTGCTCTGAGGACAGTCCTGTCTGGGAGTCAATCCCCTTGGCGGGTGCACGCTGACACTGGCAGTGTTCGCCCGAAGCCCAAGCTACTAATGAGACGTTCAGAGAGGCCGACACACCACACACACCACTTAAAGAGTAGAGAAAAGGCCCGGATTTGTGTCTGATGGAAGCGGCTGTGCTTCATTACCCTCCTATAGTCTCTGTTAAACTCCGCTTTCACGTCATTCCCTCTCCTCTTCGTCGTTGTCCTCCTCCTCCGGTTGACACTTTTAACGATGCTGGTCCGTCCCTCATCTCCCGGCCTTTTGTCTCAGATTTTTCCCAGGCCTCTCCCGCCGCCTTTTCGTGAAATTAATCAGCCGATGAGCTCGGAAAGACTTGTGGGTTTCGAACTTGTTAGGGGAGAAAAGGTCATTCAAGTAAAATACGTGTGTGTGTGTGTGTGTGTGTGTGTGTGTGTGTGTGTGTGTGTGTGTGTGTGTGTGTGTGTGTGTGTGTGTGTGTGCGCGCGCGATTGAGGGGTAGGGGGAAGGGAGGAGAAAGTGATAAGAGGGTTGTGAAGGTCAAGCAAATGCCAGCACTCAAGACATTGCTAAAGAGCAAGTTTGTCGGTCACATAAAGATGAGACACACACACACACACACACACACACACACTCACACACACACACACTCACACACTCTCTCTCAAATGCACACATCCTTCTCTACCTTCATAAATTTACGTTTGCCCTCTTTCCCATGAGAGTGTTTGTTACCGAACCCATGCATGTGTCTATCCTGTGTGAGGGTGTTTGTGTGTGTTTGTGTTTGTGTGTGTTGTTATTTTCCTATCTACACATAGTTTAAAGGCTAATTCCCCTCCTAAGAAAAGACTCATCGGCCTGTGTTAATGTGCCAGTCAATCACACGGCTGCATATTGATTTCTAAGCCCCCTGATTTATGGCACACTCACGCTGCCTGAACTACACATTTACGGTGTTGTTTCTGCATGTGCGAGTGTGAGTGTGTGTGTGAGTGTGTGTGTGTGTGTGTGTGTGTGTGTTTGTGTCTCTGTGTACACATACCTCGGCCCCTAACGACAGACGAGATGGAGCTCCACCGCGCCTTCTGTCTGTGTTTTTACAGCCAGAGAAATGAGGCCCCCAGACTCGCATTAACACCTTGATATATCTCGTATGCTCACTTCCAGCACAGCGCAGAGGGAAGAGCTGAGACAGACACAGTGCCCCCTGCTGGCTGCTCGCATACGCAGAGCTTATCGACATTCATGGACACTCACGGGACGACTTCACAATGAGTCCAGAGCTTTATGTGGGACTTCATGAGCAAACAAACTAACAGGGTGTCATTGTGAGTGCTGACCCCTAATGGTGTAAATCAATTTTGGAGCGATAAGATGCTCTTACTAATTGGTTAGAATATTCTATAAACATTTTGTGTGCCGACTAGAAAACCACAATTTGTCTTTTTATTCTAATGTATAATCTTCTCTGATGACGATAATGATTGTTCTTCTACAGCGTTGATTGCAGGGTTCATTATAAATGTTATTCTAATCTTCATCCGCAATCTAAACAACTTTCTCCCTTTTCAAACTTCCCTCACTTTTGAAAATCATTCCTTGATTCTCAATCCGTGCCGTCCGTATGGACACATGCTTGCCTTTGTCTGTCTTCGACCCCCTGTCCTCCTTGCTCCTTTCTCCCTCTGCTGTCCTCTTCCTCACCCCTGCAGACCTGACCCAGCATGTGTATGACCGGACCCTAAGTTATGTCCTCTTTCCCTACTTTCCTTTCCTAGCTCCCTCCTCTCCTGGTGTCGACTCCGCCACTTTGCAGCGCACCTCAAGTCACGGGACGGCGACGGGGAACTACAGCCGCGGCGGGAACAACAACTACGCCACAGTGGGGCCGGGATACACCTCCAGTGTGGGTGCGGGGGATGTGTTTGGCTCAGACCCGTACGTGGCAGACCCCTACCGCACCCTGCAGTACTGCCCCTCAGTGGTGGAGTCACCCTACAGTAAATCTGGACCAGCCCTACCGCCTGAAGGCAGCCTGCAGCGCTCCCCCTCCATCGACTCCATACAGAAAGACCCCAGGTAGGAAGAAAGAAAGAGAGAGTGGGAGAGTGTGCGGCGAGTGTGACGAAGATCACAGAGCGTGGGAGGTTTAAAGTCAGATCGAAAAGGTGTAAGCGGAATTGATAAGTTTCCCTACAGAAAAAGCGCAAAGACACACACTCACACACACACACAGACAGGTCAATACTCGTTTGTGATCTGCAGTGTCATCCCTCCCTTATGACTGCTGTCAATGCGCACACAGAAGGATTTATGGATCTGTACACACACAGTATACAGGGCGTGTGTGTGACGATTAGACTTGGACAGTATAAAACAGAACACACACACACCACCACCATGTGTGACACATTACTGTGGAACTCAAACACTCACAGAAGTTCAATCCAACTCGATTTGAGGCTGTTGCCAATGGTGGTTTAGCATCGAGTTACATCGCACTGGAAGGTCTTTCAGATATTTCGCCGATCAATACAACAGCTTACAATATAAGACAGCTTGTGTTGCAGGGCTATTGCATTGAATTGTAATATCCTACACGTGTTTACATTGGTGTACGACTCGCACACACTCTCTCACACTCACATTCACACACACACACACACACACATCCATCCAAATCAATATCTCTGTCGTTGTCACGGGCAAGCCGTCCAGGTGAATCCTCTGAGACTGCTTGACCCGCTCCACTCCGGGTATTGACCGATTGTTACGGTTACGGCTTATCAATCACCGCATCTCACACACACACACGTAGGCATAGTTTGAACTCCTTGTTGCTCGTGGAATTCCTCTGCAGACTTTTTTTTGAAGCTCCACATACTTCTACTTGAGTCGCCGTGCACATTACGCTTATCGGGTCTCTGCATTGTACCTGGATGTTTCAAATTAATTCGGTTAATATGCAGGAGTGTCTCGCCGCCTGTTGCCTTTGAAGCTTTCTTCCACGCCTTTAATGCGGCGCGGCGTATAAAAGGAGTCGCACTGCGCTGTGATCACTTCCATCCTCTTGTCTCTGCAATTAAGCGGCACTCTCTCTTCTGACGAACGTCTCTCTATATATTTATTTCACAGGGGCTCCTTCATGTATCGCTCCTTTAATTAGGGAGCGAGGTGGCTCGAGTCTCAGCAGCAGCCATCAATCACAGGAGACAGACACACGAGAGAGAGGGGGGGGGGGTAATCGAGACAAAGGAGAGAGAGAAGTTATTGGGTGCTGTTTGTCTGATCTTGGAGCATTGTGTAGGATGTTACAGTATTGTTTTATGGTCCCGCTCACGATTGGAGGCCCTGGTTTGGGAAAAATCCATTTTCAATATTTCCACACCAGGCTTCAAACATCCACTGTAACTCTCCTACTTATTATCTGTGAATCAGAGCCGTGTGCAACATTTCTCTTTGCCACGAGGTTAAATGGCCGCCTACTCAAACCTCACTCTCGCTCCTTTGCTGTAATTGGATCTAGCTGAGCTAACATGAAGTGCTAAATGAGTTACCAGCTATTAGACACAAGGAACACTCTAAGTGAGGGTAGAGGTTGTGCGTGCGCGTGTGTGTGTGTGTGTGTGTGGCAGGTGCTTTTTTTTCCCCATGTCCTGCCATCAGCATATTCCCATACTGTGTTATTGTCGCGTGTGTGTGTGTGTGTTTGGAGCTATTATAATCGCAGAGGAGTGAGCGAGAGATGATAGAGGTGAATTGCGAGAGAGAGAGAGAGAGAGAGAGAGAGAGAGAGAGAGAGAGAGAGAGAGAAGAGAAAACTCAATAACCGCTAATGGATGGGAGTGAGGAGAGGAGGAAGAGAGAGAGGAACTGATGGCAGGGAAGAAAGGAAGGTAGGAAGGAAGGACGGTAGGAAGGACAATCGAGGAAGGGAAGTATAGCTGGAGGGTGAGAGGGACGAGGTGTGATGTGGGCAGGACATGACAGAGCGCCATCTCTGAGTAGAAGGGGACCAATGGAGGTGAAGGGCGAGTTAAGTGGAGGGACCGTTGAGGAGAGAGAGAGTTTTTTGTGATAGAGAGCTAGACTGCAGCGGCGTGTGGGAGTGTACTTGACTTATCTCATCAAACACTCACTCAGACTGAAATGTAGACGTGGCACTTAGTAGATAAGATAAATCAAACTCTCCTCATTTGCATTATCTCCGCCAATCCGTGACGCGTCCGGCCCAACAGTAATGATGGAAGCGTCGGCGGTGTTATGATATATCTCGGTAATTTGGACTTGATGAATCGCTCTCCAGCTTTTTAATGGGGGGAAATATTTTGTGTAGATTGGTAGCGGATAAGAGATTGCGTTGGGAGCAGAATGGGACGTGGCCACGTGTGCGACAAGGCGTGAGGTCAGAGGGAATCGGGGTGGACGAGGTGTGTTTTCCTCCCCGTTATTTACTCCATGTAATAGAGTGGCTGACATGAAATTGCTGTTTACCTTGATATGATGTGATCTGCTGTGACATGTCTTTGTCGCCGCTTGCTATTTATTGTCGGCGTATGCGCCTGGAACACGTCGCTGTATTTGTGGGGGGAAATCTGCGACGGTCAGCGGTGACTCTGTGTGTGTGTGTGTGTGTGTGTGTGTGAGTGTGTGAGATGTATGGAGAGAGAGAGAGACATGCTTTCGCTTCTTGCATTCTGTCCCTTTGTGCAAGTGCTTCCCTGTGTGTGTGTGTGTATGGTTTATGTATGAGTCTGCAGGCGTGTTACCTTCTTTAGATGGAAATTGAAGTGTGTGTGTGTGTGTGTGTGCGTGTGCGTGTGTGTGTGTGTGCGTGTGTGTGTGGCCCTGGCAGTGGGATTACACCGCCAGATAAGAGCCTGTAGTCACTTGAGTGGAAGTAAGTCCCATTCACATCTATGGCGCCTGTTCTGCCACAATACACACCTGAGGATTCCTATAGTTTTTCCCAGAAACAGCTGATGTTTCCTCAGCGTGTCCTCATGTTTCCTCCCTGCTGCAGACGACGCACTGGGTCCTGATATACAGTACACGCTGAAATATACACGTGATGTATACGTGGACAGATATGATTGTCTCTCTCTCATCAACGTGTGAGGGAGAGTCTGCAGGAGGTGATGTCACTCTCCTCATGAGGCGATTGATTGTTTGCACTCTGGAGCGAATTGATTGATTGACGACGCCTCCTCTGAGTGTGTACCGTCAGGCGTGGGAACGTGTCGAACGGCCGCGAAAAACCCAAGATGATGAAAGCGATACATTTTTTATTAGAACATATGAGACAAAGCGTTGACATGGAAACAGAGATCCATATACACACGTGGTTTAGCTTTTAGATATTGAGTATTGATTTCTTTCGGCATGTTTTACTGTATTGATCTTTTTGTAATGAAATAGTTTTTCATAGAGAGTACACTAACGAAGAGAAATGTTCAGTTCTCTGGGGGTAATGAGGACAGCAGAGAGACGTCCCTGTGTCTCATGTCCCCTTCTGTCCTCTGTTGACCTTTTAATCCTGCCTCAGAGGAAGAGAGACAAACGCAGACAGAGGAAGGAAAGCAGGGCGGCTTATGGTCTCTGGTTGAGATGCTGCAGTAGAGAAAGGACAGTCAGGGCGAGAGAGGTGAAGTCACAGGGTGAAGGAGGGGCTTAAAGAAAACCAGAGGAGAGAGAGAAGAAGAGCGAGAGAGGACACACTCTATTGGCTCTCAGCGCGGCCCAGGGGTAATTTCCTCTCCACATGAGAAATGCATGCTGGGATATGGAATCACCTCCAAGGGAGGGTAATGATGCATCGCCAGAACCTTGGCCCCAAGGCACAGCTGTGTGTGTGTGTGTGTGTGTGTGTGTATGAATGTGTGAATGTGTGTGTGTGTTTCTGCCCTGGCCATCATCCCTGCCTGTTCTGGCTAAATTGCCCATTGTAGTTATTTTCCTTTTCCCTTAGATGTGCGTGTGTGTGTGTGTGTGTGTGCGTGTGTGTGTGTGTGTGTGTGTGTGTGTGTGTGTGTGTGTATGTGACCTTGGGATGATAACGCCTGCGTATCTGCTTTCCTCTCCGCTACGCTGATCTTCTTCCTGACTCTAGGCCTTGAAGACAGGAAGAGGGGTAAAAGAGAAGGACAGATGAATAAGCTGTGGCCATTGTTCAGACACACACACACAAACACACACACACACACACTCTCACCAACACACACACAGTACTCAGATAAATGACTTTACACACTCACACACCAGCACAGATTGAGACTTGCTTGACATATTGGTGTCTGTTTTGTTTCATAAGTTTCTAAATGACTCGTCTGAGGGGACGTGACAAAGGAGAGAGGACATTTGGCAGCAACAAATCAGGAAACATGAACTTAATTGCTGTGTTTACCGTTTCTGTGTTTGAAGGACACTTTCTCATTTGCACGGGGTTGGTGTGTGTGTATCTTTGCGCGTGCATGTGTGTGTGTGTTTGTGTGTCCATATGCGTGCGGTTGGTAATGAATCTGTCATGTTCTTTGGATCGAATCATCGCATTACTGTTTTTATGGTAATTACATTCTGTCGATTAACATCCATCAAACCTGTTACACACACAAGCACACACACACACTCATAGGGAAAAAAGCTCACACAAATAAATGCTCAATCACAAGCACACACACACATTAAGGGTATTAGCTACGTCATTCTCAATGTGTGTGTGGAAGTAGAGGCTTGTGATCTCTTCCTCCCTGCACCTCTCAGACACTGGGATCCTTTGGGACGGATTATTGGAAAATGTCACACCAGCGGAATTATATCTCCTCTCCTCTCCTCTCCTCTCCTCTCCTCTCCTCTCCTTGTTTGTCTGGGTCGTATCTGCATGTCCTGATGAGTCTGTCCCCTCTGAGGCAGATTTACTCTTTATGGATCTCCCGGCGCTCCTTAACATGAGTACAGAATGAAACTTCATTGAATTCTAGCGGAATTTAGTGTGACGCCGGTGACATCACCCCTCCCCCCCATGTGGGACGGCACCACTAAGGTTTTATTCTCCCTTTGGACTTGGGTGCGGCGCATTGGTGCATGAACTCAGCGCTATCGACTTTTGGCTCCAAGAAATGCATCTCTCCTTTAATTACCTCTTTTATTAACATCCTCTCGCAGACGTTAATGTCAAGGAGTTGTATGTCTTCGCACGCGACTGTTATCTTTGCGCGGCGCTCGCTCTTCTGTGCCGCTGCAGATGGTAAGGTCACCCAGTTGTATATCTGGCACACGGGGGAGGGATCTTGACCTTTCAACAGAATTGCGTGTCTGAAATCAAGCGTTGAGTGCTTGTTATTGGACGCACAGGGACTCGGTAATGACCTCTGGGGTGAAATATATACAAAGCAGGGAGGATGGATGAAGGGTGGGAAAGTGACGGACACGTTTATAAATCAAACGCTGGGTAAAAAGGCAAAAGTTGGTGGGAGCTGAGCTGTTTGTGCACTTTTGAAAGTATAATTGCAGGGTTTTCTCTCCATTCGTCATCACATTTAGCTGCTGCTACGTTGCTTTCCGCCAACAAAAGCACAAAAGTACCAGCATATTAAAATCGTCGCTCAGCAGCTCGGTGTAAGTGCTTTTGATAAAAGAAAACGCGAACTTGCCCACACACGCACTCACACACTCAAACCAATATTGCGCTTAATCTGAATTTGTATTTGCTGTGGTAATTAAAGCAGGCCGATTTTTGCCAAATAGTGAGCTGGGATTGGTTTGACGGCGGTGAACTTGCTCGCTGAGGACGTCAACAGAACTTTGGCTTCTATACTTCTGAGAGAAGATTGAGATGTTTGCCGTCTTTCATCGATGTATTTTATCTTCGCGGAGGCATGTTGAGGTAGCCCAGATGCATCCTGGGAGAGTGTTTGTGGGAGAGGGGGTGTTAAGGTGGTGATGATAGGGTTGGAAATACAGGTGGCACTCATCTAGTGCTCTCAGTCGACACACTCGCACACACACACACACACACTCGGGCACATAAACATACGCTTCTCCCCATATGCCCCCCGCTTGTTATCTGTGTATAAAATGAGTTGTTTTACCTTCTCTTCTTCCTCTCTCTTCTTCTCTCTTTCTCACTCCCTCGCCTTTGCCGCAAGGTGGAAAGTGTTTCCTCCGGCTCAACTAGCAGTGCTGACAATAGTCCTGTGTGTGTGTGTGTGTGTGTCTGTGTGTGTGTTTTCACCTTGCACTATCGTCAGCAGACAGATGCTGCAGTCTGACTGTGACACAAATGAAAACGTTAAGGCGGCAGGCAACGAGGCGGCGTGGAAAGTAAACAAGACGGAGGAGGAAGAGGAAGAAGAGGAGGACGGGGCGGACAAGTGGGAGAGGGGGACAAACTCCCTCCTGTACGCTTGTGCTCTTGTGCCTTCCCTCGACTTCCTGCTTCGTTTCATTTGTCAAAGCCGAGGCCCTGAGTCGCCGCCGTCGCTGGATAGAAGCAGACATCATATTTTCGGGCAGGACGGGTTTAATATTGTGGACAGAGTTTTTCCTCCTGTGTCACATTTCATACCGTCGTCATTCGTGCTGACTGGCGGCGTTGCTCTGCTTCGTATGTAAATGCATCAGGACGGAGGACTAATCCGGGATCTCTGACACAATATAGCTTCTTTTTTTTTTTATCATGTAAATACACTTGGGGCTTCTCGTTTCACAGCTGTCACCGAGCTGTCAAAAGTAACGCCGATTCAGTTTTACGTTTAAGCCAGAGATCATTTTGCAACGCCGGCTTAAAATCCTGAAAAGATGCGACGACTCGCTCGCTCGCCGACGCCACTTTGGGAGTAGACGTTCATCTGTGTGGGGAATAGGGCGGCGGAGTATCAGGTGGCAGATGAATCTAAAAATCCAAACCCCAAATGGATTAAATCGGCGGAACGAGAAAGGAGCTTGCAGCAACTGTCGGTTAAATTCCCTGGGAAGTGGCGCTCAGGTCTGATGTTTCCCTACATGTTTCTGTGACGCGTCTGCTTTTGTTTCGCTGACTCTGCATACAGCTCTGCACCGTGTCACATTACTGACCTCAGCCATGTTGGAACACCGACAAACATCTCCTTTCTATTTATAGCTCCTCCTCCTCCCCCTCCCTTCCTCCCCATCAGCATCTTCGTCTACCTCTTTGTCAGGCATCCTCGCCATCATTACCCCGATCGACGTCTCATACATCATTATCTCCATTATTCAAGTTAAATCATTTCTGTCTCATTCATATTCATCATCATCATCATCAACCTCTTACTTTTTATGTCATCATCTTCCTCGTCAACATCACCGTGCTCTCACAATTCTCTTTTGTTTGGTTATTGCCCCGGTGTGATCTAATGCGAAGAGCAGGTGCATAAGCTAATCACGGGTTTATTAGTTTTCCTTCCCTCCTGCATCAGCTCCCTCACTCACACACACACACACACACACACACACACACATACTCCCCCACACACACACACGCACACAGGCACACACAAGGCAATACTGAAATATTAATATGCCCACATCCAAAACTTTGAGCGCCCTGAAGAGAGTCTGGTCACCTCCCGTTGAACTTCAAAGTAAACCTCAAATTTGCTTTGCTCGGCCCGGCCAAGTCCAGATGGATCACAAAGGGTACACCCCCCCCTCCCGCCCTGCGCCCCCTCTGAACAGGAAGTGGGCGCAGGTTGGGAAACTGACAGAGAAGAAGCTGATATGAATGTGTTGTGATTGTTAGAGTCACGATCGAGCCTTTAAAAGCAGGTTTTGTGGCTGCTGCTGGCCTGCACTCTGGTAAATCACACACACGCACACACTATACACACACACACACACACACACACACACACACACACACACACACACACGCACGCACGCACGCACACAAGCTATACAGACATACAAAGAATGGGAAAACTGCTTTGATGGGCAAGATTAGAGCCATCATAGTTCAGACTGCTGACATCTATTGGTGTGTGTGTGTGCGTGTGCTATATTTGATATGCCAATTACTCCCCAGCCCAGCGGAAACGTCAAATCTCTCTAATGCTTTCTGCCCCCCCCCCCCCGCTTACACTTTTATCTGTCCGCTGCTTTCATTTCAAGCTGTGTGCTGCTTGCAACCTTGAACCCATTTTCCTCCTCCCTCTCTCTCTCTCTCTCTCTCTCTCTCCCTCTCTCTCTCTCTCTCTCTCTCTCGCGGGCTTTTAGTGCTGGAGTTGAATGAATGTGCAGACGCCCTCTGTAACCGTCTCAGCAAAACAGAGCCGCCTCAGTTCTTATCAGTGTGTGCTGCAGAAGAGAAGGAGGGGAAAGACGGCAGGAAGGAAAGATGAGCAAGGCAGCAAAGCGAGAATGAGTCTCTGGCTCTCTCTCTCTCGCTCTGGTCTCTGCCCTGTCATCACTTGTCTCATGTCAGGGCAGGGCGCTGACCTCTATAGTAAAGGTCTGATGCTGTAATGCTAATCTGCCAGTGGACAAATCCATTATGCACACACACAGACACGTAAACACACAGACACACACACACACACACACACACAGTGGTAATATCCAGCTTGACCTTATCACTGTGATATTCACACGACAGAGCGATTCCCGGTAATTTGCGGTTGTATGACACGCAAACTGTCAGTGTGTGGCACCTTCATTAGAGGTGAGGAGTGATGCTGCGCCCGTGTGTGTGTATATGTGTGTGTGTGTGTGTGTGTGTGTGTGTGGGCATTGCGCTCACACAAACACGGGCTGGATAACATCGTCATTAGCGTCATCTCAATAAAAATAGCTCACCTCTTCTGATTGCCATCAGGAGGCCGGAGCAGAGTCATCGTCGTGATTGCATCTTCGGCGTTTTGCAAATCAAGAGACAAACGGTCGTAATTTTTCACGTGCAGCCAGCAGCTCCATCTTCTCGCTCGACACGCTGATTGGCTGAGTGCCTGAGTGGCTAATGGGTGGGAATGTGATTGGTCGTTGGGTACACTTGTGTGGCGTTTGCTGGTGTTTGAAGTTAAAGTGACTCCTCTTGTTGTTGCCACTTGTCTGTCATCTCATCAATATTTGCAAAAGATCGTTTCAAACATAGAGACACTCGTGTAACTGAAGGAAATGGGGACCCAACAGCGCTCCCCTGTGGCTGTTGGCAGGATTGTTCCGATATTTGCAAAGCGTGTTGACAAATGACGAAATGATTTTTGCGAGATGATGTTGCAATGTTAGTTTGGTCCAAATCCAGAGACATTTCCAGCTTATTAAACAGAGAAGTCCTTTGTATTCTTCTTCTCTTTCCTTTTAGGCCTGAATACAAGTTTGTGCACTTTTCTTTCTTTAATAATACAATTAAAACATAGCTCAGCTCGTGTTGACCCCACCAGATGAAACCCTGTCATGTTGGTGTGCGTTGAGACGGAAAAAAAGGAAACAAATCCCCTTGTTGTCATTTCCACATGTCTCCTATCCACGCATCTCCTGGCTGTAGGGTCATGTGCTTGCCTGCTCCTTCATCCGGGCAGCAACCAATGAGCAAGGCAGCAAAGGCAATATTTCCTTTCATTGGCACAACAGAGTTCACAAGTCAACTTCTATGAGGCCGACAGCGTGATAATATCCACTCGAACCCGTTTCATGCAGCGATACATCGTCTCTTGTCCTGCTACCAAATAATTTCACGGTCGGATGGGCATTCTGATAATAGCGCCCAGATAATCCCGTTTGGATACAGTAGAACACGGCGCGCCATCTCATCCAGGGCGCCGTGGGATACATTGTAATGGCCGAGGTCACCTCAGCCGCTGCTCGGACGTCTAATGAACGTTTGACTGAGTGTGTGTTTCACTGGCCCATTGTTTGGCTGTGTAAACATCCAGTAATTGCACTGTGTAGCGAGGGAATAGAGCCACAGGACTGAAAATTACCGATCAGCAAATGTGGGATAATAGCTGTGTGAATCTGTGTGTTTTTGCATGAGTGTGTGTGTGTGGGGGGGGCGTGTACATGCGTAGTTCAATGCATAAGCGAAATACAAGTGCGCCTCTGTGTAAGAATGTGTACATATTTGTGTGAGCATGCTTGCCAGCATTTTAACTGCTGCATGAGTGCTGCAGCATCCAGTTCACACTGTGTGAGTGTGTATGGGTGTGTGTGCGCGCATGCGTGCGTGTGTGTGTGTGCAGAAATGAGCACCTGTCCATCAGGATAATGCAATATTCGATTAGGCCCTTAGATTCTGTGTGTTCAGCTAATTGAGAGGACGTGTGCAGGCGTGTTTTCCCTACACTGGCAAATCCATGGCCCTGCACACTAATGCTCCCCTTCACAGATCACACACACACACACACACGCACACACACACACACGCACACGCACACACACTGTTTCTCTATCCTTTGCGTTCATATTCGATTCTCACTGACAAATCAGAACCACTTATATTACCTCGTGTTCCTGCAGGATATGTGTGTGTGTGTACGTATTAATTCCCGATTTGTTCGTGCTACTTTCCCTCTCGCTCTTGCTCTCACTCTCACTCTCACTCTCACTCTCACTCTCCAGGCTTTTGTTCCCTTCGTACTCCACCTCTGGAGCCCTCCATCCCCGGTTAGAAGATGCCCACAGAGAAGCCTATTGATTTTCCTTGTCTTGTTTGTGCGGTGGCTGCATGGTCCGGAAAAACTCCAGACTCAGAGAGAGAGAGAGAGAGAGAGAGAGAGAGAGAGAGAGAGAGAGACACATGTGGCTGTGTAATGATGAGCTGAGAGGAGGAATGACCACCCCGTCTCCCTCCATCTTGCTCCTCATTACTCCTCATCACGCTCGGTAGCAAATTCTCTCGCTCGTATTCATGGCCGCTCATTTTCTCTCCTACTCTTCTTCCCCTCCCTCCCTTCCTCTTACTTATTTACCGTCCGCGTGTGAAAACCGTCCTGCCGGCTCTCTTTTTTTCCAGTTGTGCGATTACTAGTGTCATTGTATTCGCTCACCCGTGACCTGACAGACGTGTGTAATGAGCAGGACGTTGACGCGAGGTAATGAGCTGTTGTCACCACAGCTGATGTGCCTCTTCTTCTTCTTTCTTCTCTTTCTTTCTCTGTTTTTGGTCTGCTGCTTATTTCCCTCTTGGGTTTGGTCCTTCTGTCCCTCCGTCCATCCTCCCGTCTCCATTCCTGCGTCCCTCTATGTGAAAATGTGAAGTATTTGAAGTATGTGAAGTAATGTGAGTATTGGAGTTGTTCATCAATAGAATCTCAATCAAGCTGCACTTTAGTTCCGCAGAATGGGACTCTACTTGCAGTCGATTGTCCTATTCAGTGCATCCTGGCTCCATATTGACTTCCGTGTCACTAATAGACCCAAAGCTACACACTCACACACACACACACACACTCAACTGAACAGGATACACACACCTTCTCTCTGAGTAAAATAGACACCCATGGCGAGGGGTAAAAGGTGCAAGACGTGAGAGAGGGAAAGTAAAAGAAGTGTGTGTGTGTGTGTGTGTGTGTGTGTGAAGTGGGAGTGAGGGGGTTGAGGTGTGTGTCGACTGCTTCAATGATTTAATAGTCAATGTTTGAAAAGTGCGACATTTGGTCCATTCAGCCTGTCAGAGTCGAGCTCTCACTCCAGAGAAACAGGAGAAATTTGATCACCAAAGCAGTAAATTCTGCCCAAACTGTGTGTGTTTTCCTGCTCTCTCTCTCACACACACACACGTGCGGAGCGAAGTGATGAAGATTGATGTCGGGGTAGTAATTAGCATCTGCTCTGGTATGCACGCCTCCACTCTGTCCATCCCTGACCCTCCAATCAGTTAGCAGACATGACAGGCCTTGTCCAATCAGATTACGGCGTGCTCGGAGGACTTCCTGTGCGGAGCTGTCAGTCCAGCTGCGGCGCCGAGACACCAGAAACCTTCCGAGTTTTGCCCTTCTCCTCCTCCCTACGGCGAGGTCAGAGGTCAGGGTCGGCGCTCATTAAGCAACGAAACCCCTGAAGTTTAATACATGCGACGCCTGCTGATTAACGGTGAAAAGCGAAGTTGTGATCCATCGCGAGTGACCAGCCAATAGCAGACGGCCAATTATTTAACCCTCTCTTCAAGTTTCAGGCTCCGTTTCAGGGCCGATGTCACCCAAATGCTCATTCATCATAGAGTGTGTGTGAGTGTGTGTGAGTGAGTGTAATTCTCATTCTTCTTCGTTACTCTTCGTCTCACTGTTTTGTCCTCAGCTTGACCTCGCCACCTTTTTTTTATGAGACACCGGACGAGTACGAATGCAGGATTTATAGCGTCTGTTTCCGAGGCAAGTCTGCTCGGCGCAGTTCGCTTGACACTTTGGAAAACCCGGAGCGCTCGGTGGCGTAACCCCGGTGGCACCCATCATTTTTTAACGATGCGGCTGTTTGGCACCTTCCCCAGCACGCTACATCATCCATCCCCCCAATCTCTGCCATGTGGTCTGTACCTTCTGAGCCGTTCCAGGGATGCGGGAGACGCCGGGATGAATAATGCCACAAAAGGAAGATCAGCCCGCTGTCACTCACTCCAGGCAGGGGAGCGGGAATGATTGGCCGACACAATCAGCATTGTTTAACAAGGACAGTCGCCATTGTGCGCGCATATCCTCGGCTGGTATTTGCGGCTTTGTTGCCCGCCTGTCTGTGCGCGCGGCGATGATATCGGTACCGTTGCTGACGACTGTCCTCGACGGAGGAAGATGAAGGGACGTGTCAGGTAAAGGGACAGATACTTTGATAATACTTTGCATTTGCATTCCGACGCAAATCCTATCTACCCAATCTCCCACCCTCTGCAGTGTGTGTGTGTGTGTGTGTGTGTGTGTGTGTCTGCACGGCTGAATCAAAGCTCACCCTTCACACACACCAGTCTTCTTCCCAGTGTGTCACAACCCCCCTCACCTTCTCTACCTGAAACTGAAAAAAATGCAGGTGGACAGATGTTCCAGCACAGCGTTTCATCTCCACATACCTAAAATAATATCTAGCCTGCGTCCCGTATGTGTGTGTGTGTGACTCCTCCACCCTTCGTCGACGCTGGAACCTTCTTCTTCTGCTTTCCTTTTCACCTGTTGTGCTCGGCCGAACGTCGCCTTCCTCCGCTGGGCTCCGTCATTCTCATTCCGTCCGTGTTTTCCTCTGCCTCCTCTCCTTTCCCCTCAGTCTGTCTCTCTCCCTTTGAGGCGGGGTTTAATTAATGGGGAGCCATGATGCTTATCTTATCAGCAGATCACTCCGCTTTCGATTAACTACACTGACAGAGCTGGAAGGCTGCCGGGGACTGGGTGACACACAAACACCAACACACACACACAGCACTTATACACACATGCACGTCATAGGTAAGCATGACGGTCCGGAGTGCAGACACACACACACACACACACACACACACACACACACACACACATACTGATAAAAAGGGAATAAACTTGCACACAGAAGTGGATTCACACTCAAAGAGGCATGATCCTATCTTCTCTCTCCCGCACACACACACACACACACATACACACATCAACAAACAAACAGCCCTGATGGTATCTGGCAGTGTGATTTAAGGAGTATTGTTTGAGGGTCTCTCCTCCTAAATCCCCTAAATGCCTTGGGAATCCCTCCTCCTCCTCTCTATCTCTCCTCCACCTCCCTCCTTCAATCCTGCGCCCTGGCTGAATGAGCAGTTATCATTCGCCAGATAAAGAGCCCATCCACATCGCGGCTTTACTTTATCTTTGAGAGCCATGTTTGCACACACACACACACACACAAACACACTCTGCTTCTCGGGGGATGTTTCCTGGACTGGACGCACTCGATCTGACAGAGATGCGACGAGAGAAATGTGTTGGCTTCATTTCCTGGTACACACACACACACACACACACACACACACACACACACACTCCTCTGTCAGATGTTGCTCCTCGGGCCCAATTTTCCACGGGACAGCTTGCATTTGTGCCTAAGGATGAAGGCGAGAAGCAGCGAAGAACAATCGAATTCCAACAAAGATCGCTTCTGTGCAAACGCAGAGAAAGAGAAGTGGAGGGACAGAGAAATAGTTTACAGAGCACAGAGCACAGGGGAGGAATTATTACAGCAGACGGTGGAGAACACACACAACCCTCGCCCCCACACACACACACATACACACTGGTAATTTCCTTATTTGGGGTACCGTAGCAAAACAGTTATCAGCAGGGGATAATACAATAAAGGACCATTTCCTGTTTGTTATCAAGGGACCACACATTGATTTCACTTTGTCCAGTTTGCTCAAAGGTACAGAGGTATAACGCACACACACACAGACACACTCCAGTCGAGCTGCAGACGCTCATCAGGCATTTACATTGAAATGAAGAGTCCTCTCCGTGTGTGTCGAGCGGTTTCATCCCCACGATTCTGATGCGACCTCTTGTCTCTCTCTCTCTCTCTCTCTCTCTCTCCCCCTCTCTCTCTCTTTCTCTCTCTCTCTCTCTCACTCTCTCTCTGCAGGGAGTTCGGGTGGAGGGACCCGGAGCTGCCAGAGGTGATCCAGATGCTGCAGCATCAGTTCCCGTCGGTGCAGTCCAACGCCGCCGCTTACCTGCAGCACCTCTGCTTCGGAGACAACAAGATCAAAGCTGAGGTGCGTGCCGGATCCGTCCCGTGCGTGTATGCGGATGTTTGCCTGAAATGATACGAAGCGATTGAAGCTCAGATGAGAATAAACAACCATTGAGCTGCTTTGCATTCTCATTCTCATTCTGCGTCGTAGCCCAGTGGGATTTCTAGAAATAGACGTAGACATATTACGTTACGACAACAAACCAGTTCTAATGGCGGTCATTCCGCATGATAAAGTTTGCCACAATAGACATCCCTGTGCTGTGGCTGTGGTTGAGTCCAATCTGTAGCAGCAATAAAGTTCAATTAGTCCCAAAGTCATGAGTTTGTCTCTCTAAAGCAATTTGGAAGGAAAACCCCTTTGGAACGCTGTAATAAGCCCTTTAATCAGACGTGCAACTTTCTGAAACATGGCAGAGGCACATGCTTACACACACACACGCACACACACACCTCCCTGCTCCATATTACCCTCAGAATCAATTTACCTGCAGGCGAGTGCATTGACATGTGTTTTTTTTCTTTCGTTATGAAATTAATTTCAGTTTTCGGTCAATAGCTGCTGCTGCACATTTATTGAAACGTGACACCACACATTGGCCTTGCACACACCACTATGACACACACACGCGCACACACACACACACACACACACACACACACAATCCTGAAAGCTTGTGTACTAATGCAAAAGAAGCACCATAGAATAAAAACAAACAAACCTGGAGAATGAAGATTAACAACGTGCAAATTCACACAAACACTGAACTTACACACACACACACACACACACACAATAAACATCACACTTCACTCCACTTCCACTCTGTCATCTGCAGACCTCAGACAGAAATGGAGAAACGCGTTGGTGTCTTTTGTAATGGCTGTAATTATTCCCTGAATGGAGGCATCCAACAATGGAGGATACAGAAACAGCGTATCGACAGCCGAGTCTTCGTCCTGCCTTCATCACTTTGTTTGATTGTCTCGCTCAAGGCCCGAGGCGCCACTAAACACTGTTTACACAAATTAAATCGGGAAGAGATATCACCCGGGCAAATTTGACTTTTCACATCACACAATCCAGGCTTTTCGGAGCGGACCCGGCCGGTCTGCGGCGCTCTTAAATGCGTCTGAATGAAAGATGAACGCCACAGATGATCGCTGAGCCTGAAACCGGATTTGGGTTTAGTTTAAGGCTTCTTTTTTTTTGGTTTTGGAAGGAAGCGAGATGTTGTAAAGCAGTGGTGCTGCTGTGCTCTTTCGTCCCTATGGGACAGATTTATTTGCTTTGTTATGTTAAGTGCGACTATTTTTTATCTTAAAGCGCCGTGGGACACACCAACAAGCCCCATCCCCTCTTTTAGCAACACTATTATCTTCTCAGGTGGTCCAATTTACATTTTCTTTCCTTTCTGCCTTCAAGATCAGAAACAATTTCTTTTCTTTCTTTACTTTGTTGTAGTAAACAGCACTTTACAGAATGATCGAATTGACCCGTTACATAGCAACAAGCATTTCCTCCTCAAATACTTCCACATGTCACTCCTTATTATTGCGAA
Organism: Genypterus blacodes; assembly: GCF_046128005.1. Classification (NCBI taxonomy): domain Eukaryota; kingdom Metazoa; phylum Chordata; class Actinopteri; order Ophidiiformes; family Ophidiidae; genus Genypterus; species Genypterus blacodes. The sequence goes on along the minus strand of NW_027466885.1, from coordinate 7,059,712 downwards.
TGTGTTCTACAAATTAACATCTCTCTTTTTAAAAAGCATCACAACTCAACAAAGAAGCAATATTCTAGTCATTCGAAAGCACAAAAGCGTGTCAAATATTATTAATTAAACCCTTTTAGTAGCTAATTATACTCCTTTTGTCCAGTTTTCGACTTGGCCTTTTGTAGTTTCCAGCTTCTCATTAGAGTTTGTGATGGAGCGCAGCTGATGCTTGATGATGTTTACCATCTCCTGATTATTCCTGTCCCCTGTCGCCTTGCCCGGCCCGCCTTTTTTTTATTTAGCGAATTTATTTGACGCAGTTTCCCTCGATTCAGATGGCAAAGATGACAGAGGACACAGGGACTTTTCCAGATGGATACTCTTCCTAGCATCGGCCTTGTGTATCGTAACGCGTCCTGTTACCGAGGTGTTTGTGACATCACGCCAACCTGCCAATTGTTTTGCTTTTAAATTTTAGTTAGATTTATGCATCGTTTCCTCCTCTGTGCAAAATGACTGATGTGTCCGTTTTAAAACTTTGACAACCACAAAAGCCACCAAAGTAATCATTGGCAGAAAATGGAATCAAATGACGTTAATTTTAAGAGCGGAATACTTGACAAATTGACCTCCGTACTGTCAAGTTGTTGGGCGGACATCTTAAGATCCTTTTGTTTCTTCAGAATGGTTTCATTAAAGCAATGAAGGGGACTAGAAACACTTTCTCTTACTGCCATCCATTCAAAGTAAATGGCAGGATCAAATGAAGTGGAAATACCTAAATATATGTTGGAGGCTTCTCTGCCACCAAGCATTCAGTTCTTGGACAGATAGAAATTTAAATTCTCGGTGTCAGCTTTAACACATTGTTTACTTTGTCGACTGAGTGTGTGAGTGTGTGGGTGTGTGTGTGTGTGATTAATATTTGGGATAATTGTACCTTATGCCAGCAGATGTCAACTCTTTGTTTTGAGCTCTGATCTACAGACGGAGCAGATGCAATGTGGCTCTGATTCTCTGCTGAAAGGGCCAGAGAGAGGGAGAGAGACGGGGGGAGACGGAGACAGACGGATGTGAGGGACGGGAGGGGGAGGGAGGGAGTGAAGGGACGGAGAGAGAGAGAGAGAGAGAGAGAGAGAGAGAGAGAGAGAGAGCGCGCTGCTTCCTGTTGTCTCGGTTCAGATGATGAGAAGCCAGTCAGTGATTTCAGGAAATGTGGAGAAAAATGATGAGGACAGCAGTGTGTCTGAATGGCAGACGTGTGTGTGTGTGTGTGTGTGTGTGTGTGTGTGTGTGTGTGTGTGTGTGTGTGTGTGTGTGTGTGTGTGAGCATGTGTTTCACCTGTTTCATCATAGCTGAATGTGTAGGTGTGCCCTTATAGTAGTAAGTAAAAGTGTGTGTAAGAATGTATTCACGTCAAGATTTGTGCACAGAATGTCTTCATATTTATATGGGGATCATTTAGGTTTCTCTCTCTCTCTCTCCCTCTCTCTCTCTCTCTCTCTCTCTCTCTCTCTCTCTCTCTCTCTCTCTCTCTCCCTCTCTCTCTCTCTCTCTCTCTCTCTCTCTCTCTCTCTCTCTCTCTCTCTCTGTGTGTGTGCGCTAGAATGACAAATGGAGATTGGGCTTCAGCTCAGATTACAGTTGACCACAGACAGCTTGGCAGATTCATCTTCGGCATCATTTATAGCTGATTTAGACACACACACACACACACACACACAAATGCACACATCCTTCCCGTTAGCTACACACCAAGCCGCACTGCATCCCCTTCAGGCCCAAGCACACACAAACACACGCACACGCGCACACACACACACACACACACACACGCATATTCATTTTGTTTGTATCTTCACAAACTGTCACGTCGATTCTTCCTCACTGTTTTGCTATAATCGCCCGCTAATTTGAGAAGGCGTGGCCTAACCAACACTCATGTCACTGAAAGCAAAAGTTTCAGGTTCCCCTCACACAACCAAGCGCGTGCACACTCACACACCTGCACACACACCCCCCCACACTCACACACACACCACTGGGATGGCAAAGCAAACTTCACACTTGAGTCGCTCTACTCCTGCTTTAGGAGTCAATTACATGCAAAACTTAAACTAACTATGATGTGCAGCTGATTATTGTTGACGTTCCATACGCGCCGACTCACACACACACACACGTCTCAGGCATGTGTCACCCATGTATCCCGCCACTGCCAGCTTTTATCCCACCGGCACCTCTAATTCCCACAGCCCCCCAGCTGTCAACGCTGCCAACTGTTACCACGGTAATGCTGTCGCTATGGGTTACCAATAGCCGTGGCCGCGGCGTAACAGCGGGAGACAAAGACAAGTCAATCTGTACCTCTAATCTTCTGTACATGGAATAGAGTAACATAGCACAGAGGTATTGGCAGCTGAGAGACGACATGGAATTACAGCACTGTGGCTTTTATGGAATAACAGATTAACTGTGACAAAAGCATAAAGGTGGAATGAGAGGAGGGGAGGATAGGAGAGGAGGGGAGGAGAGGAGAGGAGAGGAGAGGAGAGGTGCGGCCTGGAGAGGGACGGGGGGGAATCAGGTTGAGAAAATGGTGCGGCCAGCGGAGCAAGGTTAGTTTGCCATTCACCGCATCCCTTAATCCATTTTAATTGAATAGATAAGCAAAGTCATTTTGCTCGATAAACTCCTGCAGCATCATCAAACACCTCCGCCCTCCCATCATCCCTCCCTCTCTCTCTCTCTCTCTCTCTCTCTCTCTCTTTCTCTCTCTCACCTGGCTGCTCTTCTCATTTGTCTGTGTTTCTCTGCCGCCGTGAAGAGAGTCGACTCAACTCGAAATCCACCTAGAAACATAAAAAGTTTCCCCGCCTGACTCACGCCAGATGTGTTGCGAGTTGCCACCAGAGACCAAACCACCAGGAGCCGACATGAGGATAAATGCAGGAAATCTGTTCAGTGCAACACTTACACCCACCAAGCCCTTCAAAATAATACACAGGATTGGTAATATGATGGTGTTATATTCTGTCACACACACACACACCTGTTGCGCCATCCAAGTGTCTCCCGGTGATCACAGCGGTTTGTTTCTAGTGATCAGTGCGGCGTTGGGGCAGAGCTGAACTTGCCCGCGGTGAAGAAAGCAATGGGCCAGTGTTTTAAATGGGCTAAACAGAGGGGAGAGGCGACGTGTGTGTGTGTGTTTGTTACACTGCGGGGGAGGGGACAGGGACGGGGCGGGGGGTATGTTATGTGCAACACTAGAATGCCCTCATTGTGGTCCCCACTGGGATAAGAATGCTAACTGGTACAGTCATCGCACAGAAGCAGGATGGAATCGTAAATCTATGCTGATTGGGTTGTTAGTTTTTCTTCTCCCTTGTGTGTGTGTGTGTGTGTGTGTTTGTGTGTGTGTGTGTGTGTGTGTGTGTGTGTGTGTGTGTGTTTGGCCCCTCAGTTGACCGTGTAAATCCAAGGAGATGAGTGACAGTTTGTGATCAATGACTCATTGAATGCGGTCTTGTTGTAAGAATAACACGCAAACAGGGCTTGACAAACTCTGTAAAATCTCTTTTCTTCCTTTTTTATGAGTATTTGCTGATTTCTTGCTTGAGGTCGTCCCACTTTTGGTTTTAGTTTATTTTTATTTATGCACATTTTGATGTTGCAACCTGCATAAACGCTGGTATCCTTCCACATCTCCTTCACTGAACCTTGAATTAGCGCTCCTTGATTGAGAATGGAAGCGTTTGTTTACCTCCTCCGCCTGTGAGGTCGCAGGTAGAGGTAAAAGAAGAAGAAGAAGAAGATGAGAGGAAATGGAAACAAAGGAAAGGAGAAAATGTTGCTTTCTGATTGAGAGAGGCAAGCTGGATTTGATTTTAGGTTTGTTTACTTTGGTTCATCAGCGTAATGAAGTGTCATTTTGTGAAAGCACTTACATAGCTGTGTCATAATGTGTTTGATTAGCATGAGGATGATAGGCCCACACACACACACACACACACACACACACAGACACACACACACACACACACACACACACACACACACACACACACACACACTCACACATACAGTGAAGAGAGATGAGGGATGTTGAGGACAAATCTTATATTTAGCCGTTTTCCCACACTGCCACCTTGTGAGTTTTGCCTGTTTACTTCTTTCTGAAATGTAACAGCCGGATCAATTCAGATAATAACTAAAGTGGCAGCCCTCACAGATGAACAAATCCAGTTTGACCATCATTTGTGTGACGGCTAGTGTTCATTTCTGCTCCTGAAATGACAGTTATTAAAGTATCAGCAGCGCGCGGATGCGTGATAAGTATCAGTGAAATGGCAATTAGGAATTCTTCTGCTGCGGCTTAGGGATACAATTGCAGTTTTAACTTGATTGCGTGTTTTCTTTTCTCGCTCAGATCCGTCGACAGGGCGGCATCCAGCTGTTAGTGGACCTGCTGGACCACCGGATGAGCGAAGTCCACCGCAGCGCCTGTGGAGCCCTGAGGAACCTGGTGTACGGCAAAGCCAACGACGAGAACAAGGTGGCGCTGAAGAACTGTGGGGGGATCCCTGCTTTGGTGCGCCTGCTGAGGAAGACCGCAGATGTGGAAATCAGAGAACTGGTCACAGGTGAGGAAACGGAACACACACACACACACATACACGTACATACATAGACACACACACACTCCCTCTAGCATGTTTCAAGGATCACAGAGCAGCTGCAGTTATTTCCCAGCCTCAAGAGTGATAATATGTCACGGGTGTGAATGTGTGTGATTTGATATGCAGAGGACACACACACACACTGACTCACTCACACGCACACACACACGTACACACAGTTTGACCCAGTTTGTATGGTGTTTTGTAACATATGGGAATGCGCATCAATAGGTGGTCCATATGTGTGGGTCGTCCACAGAGCATATTGATGAATTGATCAATTCATTGGAAAACACAGACTTCCACCAACACACACCAGCTTCATCAGCAGGATCAAAGACGCCCTTTATTTGATGAACCTAGAGAAACTTAAATATTTAATTGAAGGCTCTGAGAGATTCAGAACCTGGCAACCCTTCATCGACCACGCAGACGCCCTTTGTTTGGTTTGTATTCACGCTCTCTCCTTCACAACAATCAATCAGTAAATCATTCAATCATCATCTGACTCTTTGCTTGTCTACAATATAATAAAAGCCAACATTTGCTTCTCTGGTACGCAAGCTGTGTGTGCATGTCATGCATGCACACACACACACACACTCAAGTACCGCTCATTCAGGCATTTACACACACACACACATTCACAGTATATTCAAGTCTCACTCGGCCTTGACAGAGCCAATCAGAATTCTCCTTTTTTTTACAGCTTTGAGAATGTTTGTACAGCTTTACTTTCGCCGGCTGCTAAACGCTCCTCAAACAAAGGCGAGCACTCACTCTGCTGCAGCACCAAGGTTCTTTAGCTTCATATTCAGCTCTTTCAGATAGTTTGGATACCGTCTGACGAGGTGTTTCATGTTCCGTCGGCTTCATAATGGAGGCGGGACTTTGCTAAGTAACGCAGAGGAGGAATCGTGCAGCTTTCAGACAGAAGTTCAGTCCGTTGTGTCATCTCTCATTGCCTATTTGTATTGGAATGTTGGCCTTCTTAGTGGGTGAATAAGTGCAGCGATGTGCATGTGTACTCTGGTGCACTGTATACACCCACACGCACAAATCCACCCTCACAAACATACACACACACAGATATACATAATAGTATATTCAAGCAGGGAGGAAGGAGGAAGATGTACAGTATGTTAAAAGTGATTTTACTCCAGCTCAAATCATGTCATTTCCTTTTCTCCTGAAATTCTTTGCAATATGCACCCTACTTTGAATTTAATAATGTGTACATCTGCCACCTCACACACACACACACACACACACACACACCTCCAGCATGTATGGCATCTCAGTTTGCAGCTACAGATATTTCCCAACGTTCCACAGCCTCAGGACAGGTAATAATGATGCACCGCTGTGTGTGTGTGTGTGTGTTGTACTTGTATGTCTCGCTGGATGCTTGGCCGGGGCGATTGCTGCTTTCTGACGTATAGCGGGGTTTTAAAAAAAAGCATGTTTAGATGTATTTGTGTTCGTGTGTTATGCTTTTTTTTTTATCCAACTTGGCGATATAGCAGTGAAATCCAGCGAGTACACACACACACACACGCACACGCACTGCATACAAAAGTGGCAGACAGGGTGACAAAAGAGCATGCTGCCATTTATAGGAAGTGTGAAAGGGTGTGCAGTGGAGTGATAGGTGGGCAAACACAACGCCAGCAGCCTATCAGCTCCTTCCATGAGCGGCTCTCCATGGCAGCCCTTAATGGCACACATGGCTCCCACCACAGAGCACCAGAAAGCTTCAAATTGTTGTGTTGCCCTTTCCGCTCCTCCTGTCCGTCAGTCCTCCTCCTTCCCCTCCTCCTCCTCCTCAGCCGCCGCCTTTGTCCCCCTCGCTCGCCCGACACCTTTTCTCCATCCCCCTGTGATGCCGAGGTGTGTATCTGCGCTTGTGTTCGCCCATTGTTTCTGTCCCTCTGCCCGGACAAAAGCCCCCTTTGTTGCACCCGGTTAGACCCCCCGAGATAAGAGAGAGACATGTGCACGCTTGTACAAGAGGAGTGGACGTTTCTTAAGATACACACACAATCACACACACACACACACACACACACACACACACACACACACACACACAGAAATAGATTCAGACAGACACACACATATGAATAGTGAGATAAAGTCAGCCGGGCCCTTCATGTTCAATTTGACCTGTGCCCCCATTGGATGAAGCACCAACATCTAACGCATGCACCGACACGCACACGCACACGCACACGCACACGCACACGCACACGCACACACACACACACACACACGTCCCCATAGGTCACTTACTCTCTGAGGAGATGGGGACCTGGTGGTTTGTAACAATGACAGCAAGCAAGCCTCTCTAAACCCCCTGATAACAGCTCGCAAGAGGATCAGTGCGGAAAATGGAAAGGTTTGGAGGAGGGAGGGAAGTCTATATTGGCTTCCATTCTTCAGATCCTTTAGCCGTTATCAAAGTGGTGTCAGGGTTCCTCGGTGGAAGGCACGCACGGCGAAATCGGAGGGGAGGGCAGTAAGTGAAAATGCAAATGGGTGGAGAGGTAAAGAACGGAGCAAGAAGGACTGGATGAAGGAAGGATGAGAAGATGGAATGATAATCGGAAGAATCGTGATTGCAGGGCAGATAAAGGGAAGAAATAATGGAATCACATTGGCTTAATCACATCCCTACTTGTTTGCTTCTGCCTTGAACTATTTGACAATTTGATACATTGCAATCCAGCTAAATCTCTGCGGTTTGTTTCTTAGAACTTTTAGGTGAACCTGTTTGCCCTTGACATGCTTACTCGGCGGGTGAAATCGCGTCTGCTGCTTTTCAGAACAACATCAAGGAGGTGAGAGGAGGATGTTGTGAATATGTGAAAAGAGATCAGGTGGAACTGGGCTGCAAACAACAAGGAGAAGATGAGAAGATGGATACGAGAAAAGGCGAAGGGTCGGGCAGCAAACAAGGAGCCCGGGAGAAGAGACGACATCAAGAAGGAGTCTGTCTTATTTGAGGTCCCTGGGATCTTATAGGGGGACCAGACAGCCTGCAATTGGAGCACTGGGGAGGAAGGAGGAATACAGGGAGGGAGAGGAGGAAGGAAGGGACGAGGAAGGTGAAACTGTAACCCAACATCAGCTTCGTCTGTCAGTGTTTGGGGGTTCGAGGCTGAACTGTCCACTTCACAGATTACAGTCAGCAGGCAGATATCAGCACTGTGTTAAAAGGCTACAAAGATGCAAAGCGCAAAAGCAAAACCATGCAGTATGAGTGTGTGCGTTTGTTTGTGTGCGTGTGTGTGTGTGTGTGTCATGTCTCTTCCTGCTGCTGGCTTAGTGAGTCAGTGTCAAGCATGACTCTGTCCTGGCTGTCTGTTTACTGGTGTATTAACACTAAACTCCAAATTCCAATCACTTTGTTGCCAGTTGAGCCATATTCTGAAGTCTACGATCATATGCCTGGTGGAGCAGCCTGCTGGTGCTGCAACTCGCCCCATTTACAAACGCTCGTTATTCAGTTTGATGTGTTTGTCCGGGTACTGTCACAAATAGAGCGAACGTGTGAAATGTGTGAAACTGATATTTTATGCGTCGGACATTAACGCCGCACTGCAGTTTGAATGAAATCGGTCCATTTTGATGGAAATTTGGGCTTTTGCGATCGGCCTTAAATGCAAAATTGGCGTAATAAAAATGACAAAAAAACATGATATGATACTAAATGCCAAAAAGAGAGTTGTCCTAATTGCTTTGATGGCAAAAACGCTCAGATGCCATAAAGCTTACTGATGTAGATCCTTGCACTGCCTGTGACTCTCTGCATCCACATGGACCTGGCTGTTGTCTTTTTGTCTTTTGGACTGTGCAGCTGTACACGCCTCTCCTCCCCTCGGCCCTTGCTGTAATTAATAATACATTCTTGATTCAACTGGCTGAAAAGGGATTAATGGCTACTATTTGGAAAGCCTGTGTTGGCTTCTACATGTAGCAGAACAGAATTTGAATCTATTGCTCTGCCCAATTACATTCTGCCCACTGCTTGACCTTCGTCACTAATTGGAGGCTAAATGATTTGAAAGCAAACAAATGGCAGTCGGTTTCCACCAGAGGTTCATCAGGGGCAGTGATGCATACATAAATGACATCAATAAAGACCCGCAACTGCTCTTTACTCAAAACAAATTAGCCAGCGCCCCGCCTGCCTCTCTGTTGTCAACTCTTTCAAAGATTTCCCCCGATATCTGTGATTAAAGAGTCTGATTAGGGACGGACGGGGACACGGGACGGAGAAGGTTTCTCTTTTTGGGGTGACCAGAGACAACCCTCGTCTCCGTCCCCCAGGTACTGAAGTCTAAGTTTAGCTCAGTATTATTGGCTTCCTGGGTCTCAGTGTTAGGTAGATAGGAAAACGTCAAAGACTTCTTGGGCCTGTCACTCAAAGTGCGGTCGATGTGGAGGCTTTGGAGTGTCAATAGGAGATGCTATCCTTTACTTGTGGGCTCACCTTGGAAAGCATCAGACCATAGCATAACTCTGCTGCTGCTGCTTCTCTGAAGTGGTTCAGATGAAAAGCTGCTACTGCTGAAAGTTGCGTTCACATCCACTTCTGTTCTGTTATATGGGGGCGACTGTAGAGACTCCTGGGAGGTACTAGTTGTCTAACCTGGAAATAAAAGTCTACATGTAATGGTTCATGTACAAGTTTGCTTTCAGTAGCGTTTTGAAAATGTAATCTACTCACAAACACTCATCTTGTTTGTTTATCGATGCAATATTTGAAGGTTTCCTTGAAATTAATGACATTTTTTTGTTTTTATTGCACATTTTTCAATTCCCAACTACAAATGTGCACAAACAAAAGTAAGCGGAAACCCAGCGAAACAAAATTTGTAAAGCGACAGAGTCTCACTGTTGCCGTATCCTGACAAGGTCATGTCAGAATGGGAATGCGATGGAAAAACTGCATCCGTAACCAGAAAAAGACCCGAATCAACAAAGTCTCTCCACCACACAGCGAGGCCTGAATTATCTCTCTTTCTGTCTGTTGTTGTTTGCCGACGTCATTTTCATTTAAGCCAAAGCTGGTAACCCTCTGCGAGAAGTGCTGGAGGAAAGAGCTCCGTCAAAGTCAATAGGCTGATCCCTGTGGGGAGAGAGAGAGGGAGAGAGAGAGAGAGGCCTTCAAACACAACACACTGTTATGATGTAAAAATGGCATCCTGCAGAAACCTCCGGATCTGACGGATTTAATTTAACATTCAGTCTAGTAGGTGCTTTTCTTCGCAGCGTGGCACAATATTGTAAGTACTTTGTACAAACGTTTTTTTCTGTGGGAACACTATGACGACTATGCTTTATCCATAGTTTGACGTCAACGCGTCCCGACAAATATTTCCTGCAGACCTACAGGAGTCGAGCTCATTGAACGTCTATTTTCCCGATTTCTCATTCACAGAATTTTGTAGACACATTAAGTATGTAATTTGTCATCCTTGGGTTTACTCATCACCGGGTTCTGACCCTGTGGCGGACTAATTCACATCAAGCTGCACAGATGAGGACTGTTAAATAAAACATTGCCACTTGAAGCCGAACACGCATCTCTCTCCCCCTTACAAGTCACACTCTCATTTATTCATGAATTCATACAATCATCTCCACGTTTCTCCCGACCCGCCCCGGCTCCAAGGAAGCTGTCCGTCGAGGCGTTGTGAGGGGAAGAAGAAAATGACAGAGAACACACACACAAACGCACAGGGTCCAAGATGATGTCACTTGAAGGCGGTCACCTGATCTTATTCCCATAAGAACAGTGGGTTTAGCGAAGCGTTACAGAGCTATGTTTTTAGAGCAGGCAGGTGTGTGTGTGTCTGTATGTGTCTGTGTGTGTGTGTGTGGCTTGAATTTGGCCAGTATTACACAATGTCCTTGCCCCAGAAAACATCGAAGAGTCGATTTTTCTCTGTTTCTTTCTCCTTCTGGCTCAATCTCTCATCATCGTTTGTGAAAATGTATATCTGAACCACACCCATTCACATCCCGGCTGGGTGTGTTGGTGTGTGAGTTTGTGTGTGTGTTTTCTAGAAGCCGGCTTGTAGCGTCTTGTCAGCTCATCAGAAACAACACCGTCTAAAAGCGATTACGATCAGAAACTGTCAACACGCAGCACCGGGGAGATTGACAGAGGGAGAGAGAAAGAGTGAGTGAAAGGCGGAAAAGAGAGATGTTTGAAGGGCGAGCCAGGTGTGTGTGTGTGTGTGTGTGTGTGTGTGTGTGTGTATGTGGACCTTTCCTTTCTGTGTGACTGAGAGTGTGTAAGTGTGTGTTTGGAGAAGCTTACACAGTCGCCTTATTTTGGAAGAGAGGGTGAAAGGAGGATGAAAATCAGGACGAAAGAGGCCGATTGGGGTCTTTGAGGGCAAATGTTGCCACACACACACACACACACACACAGCACGTTCAGTGCAGTGTGGCACTTGATATACAGGATACAAGGTCATCGCCTTATTGTTACCTTCCTCTTCTTGTCTTCTCAAGTGCTCTCTCGCCCTCTCTCCCTCCTCTGTCATCTACACACACACACACACACACACTCTAACACACTCTAACACACTCCCTCACACTTTTTATTCTTTATCTAATACACAGACACGGCGTACATTGTTTTGCAGCTTTTACCACCCTTCCTCTCTCTCACTCTTTCTCGCTGCCTCGCTGACTTTGGCCAACACGTCAGCGTTAACGCGCCTTAAACATGCAAACAGGCACGGTTATTTGACAGCAGCGACTTAGAATTCTTTTGCTCTTCCTTGTCCTTATCAGAATTCCCGCCCCTGCGTCCACGGAGGTGCAGCTGTTGTTGGCGAGGAACTGGCTGCGAGTCAATGCCCAATGCGTCCATAGCAATTACTGTGGTTCAGTGAGAGTAAAGTGTGTGAGGCCCGTCTGACCCTCCTGGCTTCAGCTTTTAATTGCCTTTGTCTCCAATGAGTGACAGACCCGGTCCTGTCTCTGTCTCTCTCTCTCTCTTTCGCTCTCTCTCTCTCTCCCGTCTGTATTAATTCAGCCTTTCATTTACATTCATGCCAGGCAGAAAGCTGACCGACATTTTGGTTTGTTGTGATTATATCATAGCATCACTCAGCTAGCTGACGAGCCACCATAAACACGCTCCATTGCACGCACACGCACACGCACACGCACACACACACACACACACACACACAGTTGCGGAGATGTTCATTTTTGCCGCTTAAATGGATGACATCTGTCACCGGGGACCCGTGACATCTGGAGTCTGACACCAGATGTGTGTGTGAGAGAGCCGGTGACCCTCAGCACACTTTTTATGGCTTGCCATTTTAAACATATGTTCCTCCTTTCCTCTGTTGCGTCAATCTGTTTCCGTCACCCTATAATTCATAACTCAGCTCCCCCAGCTCTCATCCAAGCGCATCAGTTTTCTGTTTTTAGCGTTGTGCATTTCTGGTTTACACTTTTTGATCTCATTGTTCCTCCTTAGATCCGACTCTGTGTCTGTGAGTCTGTAGAGATAACCAGCAGAAGGGACTATTTAACATATGATGGCTGCTAGAATGCCAATGAAGCCTCTGTGTGTGTGTGTGTGTGTGTGTGTGTGTGTGTGTGTGTGTGTGTGTGTGTGCGCGCGTGCGTGCGTGCGTGCATGCGTGCGTGTGTGTGTGTGTATGCGTGCGTGCGTGCGTGTGTGTGCGTGCATGTCTGTGTGTGCAGCCTTCATATAAGTGTGTGTGTTTGTGTGACAGCTCACCAACACCCTCGCCCTGGTGCAAAGAGGCATCTGGTATTCCATCTGACAAGAACTGTGTGTGTGTGTGTGTGTGCGTGCGTGTGTGTGTGTTTGTGTTGAAGTGCCAGTGTGAGTGTGTATGTGTGAGTCTATTTGCATTGATGTACATACAAAGTGTTCATGTGCGCTTCCAGCATATGTACGCAAGCATTGTATCTGTTTGTGTGTTAATGTGGTTATGTGATTGGTTGATTAACTTACAAAGATGAAGTACATCGTAAATGATTCTATAGTAATTTCCTTTTTCTTCTTCTCCCCTCCCCCTCATTGTGTGTGTGCAGGTGTGCTTTGGAACCTGTCCTCATGTGACGCTCTGAAGATGCCAATCATCCAGGACGCCCTGGCCGTTTTGACTAATAGCGTCATCATACCCCACTCCACCTGGGACTCCTCCCCCAATCACCATGACGACCGCAAACTCCACCTCCATACCTCCCAAGTGCTGCGAAATGCCACAGGCTGTCTCAGGTGAGATCACAGTACACACATCCATCATGCATGAACACACAAACACACACACACACACACACACATTTTTTTTAGCTTATTGTTTCATACAATGGTTCAATTAATCTATTCTGCCCAGTGTGTGTCGGCTGTCGGTGTGTGTGTGTGTGTGTGTGTGTGTGTGTGTGTGTTACTGATGTAATAATGTGAGCGACTCTTTTCTCTTTTTCAGTCTTGATGCAGTGTGATTAAAGATCATGCATGCATTACTAAATTCTTTCAACAATCAACAAATCAGTGCACAGTCCTCTCTCTCTCTCTCCCCATGCTGGTAACCATGGCAACAACTCCTCCACTTGTTCAGATCCTTTTTGTTTCAAGACTTTCTGTTTGGTGTTCTGTGCTGACAAAATATTCTTTTAAACATTAAACCTCATAATATTGAAGTAGAACTAGCAGCTTTGTGCTTGTACTCGCCTTTGAGTGTGTGTCTGATCTCTGTGTGTACTCGGCGTCTGTGCACACGCTAAGAATATCAATGTAAATTTGAAAGTTAAGATCATGGAGATTTGTCGGCTTCTGCAATTCACATTAAGAGACAATTAGAGTCTGTGTGGTTAAAGCAGATAATTAGCAGTCTCCCCTTTTCTCAGGAGTCATTGCTGAGAAGCCGTTAAGCAAGACACAGACGCTTGTTGCTCCAGTGTAGCCGCACTTTAACTCACACTCACACAGCAATGTGTTAGAGAAGGGATGGCAAACTTCCAGAGGGATGTACTGTACTCTACTATACTGCACTGCAAGGCTTCATAGGAAACCGAGAGTATTGTGACTGGAGATGAGCTCTACTTACTACTGTAGTCGTTTTCATGGATACGTGTAATTTAGCATTGAGCTATCGTTCACAAGTTGATGTGGACTTGTTCGTGCATAGAAATGAAACGGTGTCATGTTGTATGTGTTTGGGTATCCTGTGTACTGTAGGTGGCCTGCAGGGGAAACAGTGTTACAACCATAGTACTCTCTACTCTCTCTCTCTCTCTCTGTCTCTCTCTCTCTCTCTCTCTCTCTCTCTCTCTCTCTCTCTCTCTCTCTCTCCCTGTGGTTTAAATACCAAAAAATAGTTCAGTGACCCGCTATTAAATTCACCTCTGCAGTAATTAGGCGTTTACTTGTATACAACAGCCACATCTTAACGGCTCCTAACAGGTAGTTGTACTTTTAAATGAACTGATCCTTCCTCATTAGATGAAGCTGTGGCACTTTTGCTATTAGAGGCCAAATGAGCTGAGCTGCGTATTATTGCGCATTTCCCTGCAATGCCCGTTTGAAGATGAATAATTAGTCTGAATTAACACGAGACGATTTTCCCGTCTGGCTGCTTTCTTCCTGTTTCAAATGGGGAAAAAAAGAAAGCAAGGCTAATATCGCTAAGAAATAATAATGAATAATCGTTGTTGATATTGTGTGTGATGTTTTTCGAAACCTGATATATTTCGTGAAGCTTCCGAATTCTGTTTTTCACTTTTGGCCAGTAACACGTTTTGACTTTTACCATCATAACTCACCTCCTAACTCGCAGAGGATGTTTATAGGACTTGCTTGTGTGTGTGTGTGTGTGTGTGTATGTGTGTGTGTGTGTGTGTGTGTGTGTGTGTGTGTGTGTGTGTGTGTGTGTGTGTGTGTGCGTGAGAGAAGACGCAGTGCAAGACAAATGATGCTGTCAGCGCACCGCACACACTGTGAAGTTACAGATCAAATACCGCGTGAGGAAGTGAAGGCGGATGGGAAGCGCGCAGCGACCGGCGAAGCGGGGGGATAAAAGATTAGAACAGAGGGAATGTTGAAACGCTGCACAATGACAGGGAGGAACCAGAAGAAGAACAAGAGAGTTGAAACAGAGAGAGTAATGAAAGTGTTTCTGTTCGCTCTCCGGCGCTACTTTCTATCTCACTATCTGTTCTGTGGGGGTTAAAGCGACATGAGGCCACGATGTTCAGGTCCCAGTGTACCTCAGCTCAATTTCAGACCTCTCACCTCTCTCATTATCCTTTCCCTGTGCGTTTGTGTGTGTGTGAGAGAGAGACAGAGAGAGAGACAGCGTGTGTGTGTTTGTGGAGAACCCACGTGAGCATCAGTCTGCCCAGTTTTGTTGGAAAGCAAAGATGTTCAGCCTGAATCTCAGAGATGCGAGTTGACACGGGGGAGCTGCCTGTGGTAATGGGAATGAACCGGTGTCAGGGCATCAGGTGTTTGGATTGAGGCATGTGTGCCTGTGTGTGTGTGTGTGTGTGTGTGTTTGTGTGTGTGTATTTTCAAGTGTTTTTCATGTGCATATGTATCAAATGTGGGCCAAGCAGTTAATGACGCTGATGGACCCATATGTTGTCTAAACCGGGTGGCAGGAAAGTGAGGCGTGTCCCTTTTGCATGCACACACATTCACACACACCACACACACACACACTCACTGGTTATCAGGCCAGAAACAGAGTCTCCTGTGGTGGGGTTTCCATATCCACCATTCAGGGGCTGTTTACCTCCCTGCAGGTTGCTGGTTTCTTCTGCCAAGCCAGAGAGAAATGGCTACCTGCTGCCTCCACACTGTACTCCATTAGTATGCGTGTGTGTGTGTGTTAGCGTATTCATCAGGATCACACACTCAAAGCTACACTTCCAATTTGTTTCCTTTTACACGCCTACGACTGTGGGAGAGCAAAGATATTCGCGATCACACAAATTAAGAATGAGGGTTATTGTTATTTAATTGATTTTAATTAGTTTAACGTGCGTGTGTGTGCCCATCAGGTGATGACCCTGTGCCACTGTGCACCCTCACACACACATTTTCACACATTTGCACACATGCTCAGACGCCGCCACCGCACGCCAGCTGTTTGAGACAAAGTCACTCAGTGGTCATTTGTTCCTTGGGAGACATTAGAGAGCCATCTGTCCTAGATTCGCTTGTGTTCACATTTCTCCCCGTGAATGTTCCGCCGCTCTTTAAACACCTAAACTGTAAAAGGTGACTCACATGTGGCTCTGACTCAAATGACTCTCATCACTTATCGAGTCACTGAAAGGAAACTCAAACTGTTCCTCGACACACACTGCCCTCTGTATGTCAATAGTCATTTCTGCCTGTTTAATCGATTGCCGTGGTGATTCCTGCGGTTGCCAAGGAGACGAGTTGGTAGCCGTTTCTCGATCAAGCTGTTTTTGGCGATTGACTAGATGGCAGCTGCTTTGTGGGAACTGAATCCAAATTTAAATGGGTGAAAAAACGGTTCAAATTTGCTTTATTTTAGCTTTCGGAAATGTAGCCTTTTTGTTGATTGTAAACAGCGCCCTCTGCAGCCACAACAGCCTCTGTGCGCTTGCTTTCACAAAATGTAAACATTTTGCGGAATCTCCCTTTAAGAGTCACGCTTGTGCATTTTTTCGCCCAACCTCTCGACTTCACTCAGTCCTAGAATATCTCGATTTGTGTCCCTGAAAGAAAATTATTGGACCTCTGGACTTTGACGTTTTAAAGAGAAATGTTAAAGGGACAGAACTTTGTATTTTAGTAGTGGATATCGTTTCCTGCATTTAACTGCTTCTAGAATAACGACGGTAAATTCTGAATGGGCTGCTTAATCAAGTTCTGTGTCTTTTGTGCTCAGTAAGTAATTATCTAATGATGCGGGCTAATGAGTTTGGGTGAATTAATGAGGAGTGACAACAGATAGGATAAAGTGAAAGCCTGTAATGGACTCGTTAAATAGTAGAGATTACCTGTTAAATATAAGTAATTGAAATTCAGCGCGCCTTCTTTCAGCGCGCCTTCTTTCAGTGTTTCTCATTCAGTTTTTTCTGCACACACACACACCTCCTGTCATCCCTCCATATTCATCCTTCACCTCTTCGTGAAGCGTCCCGTCCTCGCCGTTCTACGTCGGTGATTCCTTCCTCTGACCTTGTGTCGGAGCAGAACGAAGCTGATTCGCACAAACAAGGTGACTTTATTTAGATATCTTTTGATGCCACGAGACATGATGCAGCGCGTCCAAGGCCCAATTTCACCTGTGGGAGACAAATTTGGCTTGCTTTGTCTGCATATGAGACACCGCTGTCTCACAACGTGTTTCCCAAGAACCAGCACAGGCAGGGGGGGCATATTGCACAATATTTCACGCTTCATTACGACGCCTGCTAGACTAACAAGCACACGGCGCATATGCGGACACGGTGGTGCGCTCATAAGGCTCACACACACACACACACATCTCCAGCTACATGATTCACTTTGGGGCCCTAACAAGAGAACGCGCTCTGTGGTAACGCGCCATTTAGTCAAATTCTCGATCAGGCGTGACAACATTTAAGGCGAAGAGAGCAGATTCTCTGATGTGATCCATAAGTCCTCCTCCTCCACTTTCTCATCTAATCTGTATGCAAAGGCAGCAAAGCCAACACCTTTTTGATATATATTTTTTTCAAACTTCTCTCACTTTTAACATTTATGTTGCACAGCCAAGTGCCTCCTTCCTTCATCCACCAGCACGCATCAGATAAAAGACCTGATGGAAATCTCAGGAGAAGTCAGCAAATTCAAGGCTGAACATAAAAGCAATAAATATCTCTCTCTCCCTCTCTCTCTCTCTCTCTCTCCCTCTCTCTCCCTCTGTCTCTCTCCGTCGTTCTCACCCGCCCACCTCCTGTCTGTGGCGCTCTAAGCATTAGTCAAGGTGAAGTCTTCCCGGTGCTTTGCACGCACGCCGGCACAAGAATGGGCGTCCCTCTCTCTCTCTCTCTCTCTCTCTCTCTCTCTCTCTCTCTCTCTCTCTCTCTGTGCTTCCTTTCCTCGCGGGCGGGTACTCCCTTGTTTTGTCCCATTAGCATTCACGGCGGGGTGCAACCGATTTGACCTTCTCTTGGAAAACGACGAGCCTGTCAGCGCAAAGTTTTAATTGAGTTCTTACGTCTTTCTCTCCGCTCATTCTCATCAGTACAATAAATGATTGACCCCCTCGTATAGACTCATGAAACAACTCGGCTCTCTTTATTATCATGCCAGTGTGATGGATCAACTTATTCATTCACACCAGCACGCACACTCTCCTCATTTACTTCTCTCCCTCCTCTCTCATCTGTTTTGGGTCGTTCATCAAAGGAAGAAAAGTTGCTGCTGTTCCAGCCGTATTGTTACTGCTCTCACGGCTAATTTGCAATCAAAAATGGTGTGAAAAAGGTTTTAATACTTATGAAGGAACGGTACTCCAAGTCGATACAGGTACAGCTTGCACATAGCAAAGCATTATTACCGCTTGTTGCTTCTTTTCGTGATCTGTGTGGTATTGATCGAGCAAATGATGTCATGATTTGGACCTTCAGAATGTTCCCTTGACCTTGGGTGCTTGAGAGAAGAGCGGATGAAAGAGTGAAGGTCTCGATCTCGTGTTGCAAAAAATCACCACTTTAACTTGATCAAACTCACCTTGGCGTCAAGTCAGGCCGTATGTTTGTGTGTGTGTACCTGTGCCCGGTTCTAAACCCAAACAGTTCCACCCACTTGCAATTTGGAGTTCAATTAAAAGTCTCTTTGTGTTATTTTAAACACGTCGTCGCAGCCGAGCCAGCTTATATTAAGTTGTGGCATATTGCAGAGTGATCAAAGGGGGCGGGGGGAGGGCTATTTGGAGTGGTGCCGACTGTCTCAATAAAGGGTCCCATCTTCTAGGCTGGAGTCAAACCTGCTTTAAGTTGAAGTGAGTCCCCGGGGGCAGAGAGTGAGATGTCTCCAGAATGTTAACGCTCCCCTCTACTTTGTTTAGCTGCAGGAGAGCTGCCAGGTTTCCCCTAAATCTGCTCTCACATTCTCCTTTTTCTTTCATCTGTCCATCTTCACTCTTCCCACCTCTCCTACGCACACTGACCAGTCGCTTCCTTGTGTGTATGTGGGTGTGTGTTTGTGTTGCAGGAATGTAAGTTCTGCAGGTGAAGAGGCGCGGCGGAGGATGAGGGAGTGTGACGGCCTGACAGACGCTCTGCTCTACGTCATCCAGACCTCCCTGGGCAGCAGCGAGATCGACAGCAAGGTGTGTGTGTGTGTGTGTGTGTGTGTGTGTGTGTGTGTATGTATGTGTGTGTTTGGAGTATGAACATTGTTGTGTAAAATGTTTCCGCTTTTTCTTTGAGCCTCTTCAGCCATGTAACACCCTTCAGAAACGAGTGGTGCAACCGGGTGTTTGCGCTGCAGTGTGCGTACGTGTGTGTGTGTGTGTGTGTTGTTGTCGTAGTCGGAACCAGTCAATACCACATAAACGCCGTCGTGGATGACTGCCTTCTCAAGGTCCCCCCCACTGTCCCCAAGCCACTGTAAATCGTCGTCCATAATCACTCCTAAGCCCGCCGCCCCCTCTCCGCTGCGTCACTGGAGGGCTGGGGGGGGGGGGCTATGGCTGTCACTACGGTAACAAAGATTGATTGGCAGGCGCGGCTGGCAAGTGAAGAATTAGCGATGCACATTAGCCACGTGCCTCCGCCACCTTTCCCACGCAGCTTCAGCTCCAGCTGCTCACCTCACCTGATCCCCATCCCCCCAAGAGCAGATTTCTGTGTTATTAAGAATCACAAGCTGACATTGTTTCCCCGGCGTTGCATCATTGATTATCAACCCGCTGATCAGCGATGTTGCTGCTTGTGGGATCACTGAAAATATTGCCCTACCCATCACTTTGGGGATTGTTGGGGATTTTCTTTTGATCATTGAAGCTTGCTCCTTCTCGCTTCCCTTCACTTTTAACAAACCTAGACAGAATTGCACGAGGATCAGAAGAGCTTTCGGAATATATGTTGCCCCATAAAACCAAATCAGAAAGCTGCAAACAGGTCGAGAGAATTTTTGGTTCGGTAATATTGATTTTTGCTTCATTCAATACATTCAAATCGCTGTTACATGGTGAGATTTACTACCAAGTGAAGTTTATCTATTGATTCTATAACTTTGTTTTGATTCTTTAAGGGAATTTGGTGTGAAATCCAGCAAAATCCCATCCTTTACCGCCCCCTGTGGAGACACGCGGTATCACAAGCGAGCCTTTCCCTGTTGATTACATGAAGATTGCATGAACACAAAACGTCAAGTCAGATTTAACTTCAGCTTCATTCCATAACGACGCATGAATATTATTTCAGACTTGACCAAAGCTCGTCGGAGTGAGAGACGGTTTGGTTTCGCCGCATCTCACCCGGCTGTTCAATTATGCTGCTTACACTTGTTTTTTGAGTGAACCAGTGTTCAGACAGATAGAAGATTGATTGATTTGTCTTTGTTAATCTCCACTCTGTTGACTCTGACTGTGAACATGCGCTGGCACCTGCGGTCAAGCACACACACGCGTGCAACACATGCAAAGGCACAAACACAAATTTCTTCTTATTTGTTACTTCTCATCTAATTTCAAAGTCAGAGCCAACATATTACAGGATTAACTCTCTCTCTACCTCTCTCTCTCTCTCTTCCTCTCACTGTTGTCTCTCGTTTTCTTCTTCTGTCTGGCTCGTGGGCGGGGGGATGGAAGGCTGATAGTGTAAAAGTGTGAATGTGGGCGTTTGTTATTGGGGTGTTTGGATGTTAAACGCCATCAAAACACCAAATCTCCCTCTTCGTGTTCCTCGCTCTCTTTGCGTTTCTTCCTCTTCCCCCCTCCCCACCCTCTCTCCTTTTTTCTCCTCTTCACGTCTTGTCTCTTCCCCACCCGCAGACTGTGGAGAACTGCGTTTGCATCCTGAGGAACCTGTCGTATCGTCTGGCTGCTGAGACGTCCCACGGGCAGCAGGGGGGGCTGGAGGAGCTGGACGGCCTGCTTTGCGACGCCAACGGCCGCGACGGCGAGACCTCTGGCTGCTGGGGGAAGAAGAAGAAGAAAAAGAAGGGAGCAGACCAGGTGAGGAAGGAGGCAATGGATGGATGATGGATGGATGGATGGATGGAATTGATGATGGATGGATGGATGATGAATTTTGACCATTTGACCACACCGACTTTACACACACACACAAGCGCGCAGAAAATGAAAGAAGGTGCTGCTTGGTGATGGAGTAGATGTGTGGGATGAAACCTTCAGCAGGGTCCTGTGCAGTAAATAATGGAAAAAAGGGAATGAAAGTCATAGATCACAGAATATTCTGCACGCTGAGATGAGAAAACACCAGCTTCTTCTTTTATAATGTATTATTGACTAAGAGATCCAGGCTCATGAGCCCATTGCCCGGCGCTTTATCACAGTTTTTGTTGTGGAAAGTTTTTTTCAAGTGATTTTTCAGTTAAAGATTCATCATTCTCCATTTTCCATCATGTCTTCTCCCTGCTCTCCGCTCAATTATGCTCTTTGCAGCTCTCTCTCTCTCTCTCTCTCTCTCTCTCTCTCTCTCTCTCTCTCTCTCTCTCTCTCTCTCTCTCTCCCTCGAGCGCTCTCTCCACGTGCCCGACCTCGACCTCCTCAGAAAACAAATTGTAGGGTTCTCAGTTTGTGTGTGTGTGTGTGTGTGTGTGTAGCATGTCGAGGAAGGCCAGATGAACAAACAGACGGTTGAGAAAGACAGGTGGCGAGAGGCAGGTTGAAGAATTGAGTCAGGAAAATGGGTAACCCACAGAAAAGAAGATCAGACAAGAGCGTGAAGGGGAGAGAGAGGGGCGGGGGGAGAGAGAGAGAGGGAGGGAGAGATGGGGGGGGGCACAGTTTGACTGTAATATAGCCGCTTTAATCATTTATTAGAAGTTCAGACAGGAATCCCAAGGAGACTGAACTGGACCTAAACACAACTCGATCATTCTGTAGTTTTCTCATTTACTATATCAATGAACTCATGTCACATTCTACTGTGAAAGGAATATTGGAAACACAAATCTGCCGCTGCAAAATCTTTGTGCATAAATACTGCGACAGACTTTGAGGTGTTGTAAAAAAGGTCATCAGACCTACAAATTGAAAAGGGTTTTATTTGCTTCATGTTTAGAGAATTCTGAATGCACACATACACACACTTTGTCGAGAGGAACACCAGCCCCGGTTACCTTGAGATAAGGGGGTTGGCGGGCGGGGGGGCACCAGAGCAAAGCAAAGAAGGTCGATGGGGAGAGGAAGAGAGAGAGAGAAAGAATGATTGAGAAAAAGGACAAGAAGGCGTGAAGGGGGGGAAAGAGAGAGAGGGGGGAGAAGTGAGAGAAGTGAAGGAAGCAGGAATAAATGAGGGGGAGAAGAAGAAGGATAGTTGTGCGAGCGTGTCTTTTAGCAAAAGTAGCTGCAAACGCCCGGGGACTCCATTTTAGGGGAGGAGGAGGAGGATCAAGATGAAGAGGAAGAGGGATGAGGAGCTTTGGGTTTATTGCTCACAGCGAGGAGGAGGAGGAGGAGGGAAACGTTCTCTGTCTCCCTGCTCAGATGTTTCTTCCACTCTTTTCCGCCCCATCACTACCTCCCTCCAGCAACTGGGGTGACAGGGAGTGATGCAGTTGAGTCTCTTTTACTTTGAAAATAGGTCAGGGTGCATCTCAGCGTGATACATTCAGTGTACTGTGGTGTGTGTGCGTGTGCTGTGTACTCTGTTACACTTGTACACACAGACATGAAGCTGTGGAGGGTCCTCCTTCTGCCTCGTTCATCTTCTCCTCTCTGATCCACAGTGGGACGGCGTGGGTCCTTTCCCGGACACGGCCGAGCCCCCCAAAGGGGTTCAGATGCTTTGGCACCCGACCATCGTCAAGCCCTACCTCACCCTACTGTCCGAGTGCTCCAACCCCGACACTCTGGAGGGAGCGGCCGGGGCTCTGCAGAACCTGGCTGCCGGCAGCTGGAAGGTCAGGACCCAGTTTAAAGCTTTACCTTCTCCAGCAGGTGTTTCTACTTCACAGCGCCCGGGTACAAACTGAAAACTCAACATAAATGAGCGTTTAAGTTCATTTTAACCTACTGAGACCATGCGCCCTCATAGGTGGACATCACATTCTTCTTGCCTGACACCTTATACATCATTGGGCTTAACTTAAACCTGTTGTCCTCATATATGGACATTTTTCGCTGCCCTCTAGAAGACATAGCAGTCAGGATGCATTGAAACAAACAGATACAATATACACTGGTGACTTTCTTGTGTTTTGGAATAGATTAGACCCATTGTCCACATACAGTATTATTACATTTTCTTTCAAAACGTTCCTCCTGTTCAAAGAGGATGTATAGGTTTTACACTTATTAGGTTCCATCAAGAGCAAATAGCAAGAGGAAATGAAAAATGCATTCAATATAAATGTCCGGGTCTCAGGAGGTTGTTGCCCTTTGTGGAGACGAGCCTCTATCCTCCTCATGCGGTCAATGCAAACACTTACAGAGGATATACGCAATATAAGTCTTTTGTACAGATTCGCCTCAGCCGTACTGCATTATACGTGTCAGTCAGTGAGTGCATGTATGTAGAGTTGCTCACCGGGGGATAAGAAAGCGCTCTGTAGCCAGGCGGTTAAATGTAGCGGTGCTGACGCCGGTGCAGATTTTCAGGTTCAGTTCAGCCTGCAGACTGCTGAGCTGCTGTTTGTTTACCGGAAAACGAACTTGTCGAGGTGGTAAAAATAGAGTAGCAGCCGCGTTGAGGTTGGTGTAATTTAACAATCTCAGCAAATGCAAATCAGTTTTTCCAAAGGACCTTGCTGAGTGCACAGTGTTCATATTAATTGAAACATAAGTGGAGGTTGCAAAGCGGGCGCGGTCCATGCATTGTTTGATCTGGTGTAAGGTTGTGTGACGTAAGTATGTTCATATATGTTTTATAGCGTGTGAGTTTGTTCTCTAGCAACGCAATTACTGTACTAATATGAGTCCTAACACACCAGGGAGTGCGGCGAGGTGTGTGTGGGTGAGGGCAGCTGTCGCCTCCAGGCAGGTGAATGAAGCAGGACTGACCTTGGAGTGATCTTGAAGGCGCTGAATGCGAATGCTGCATTCGCTTCCAAATAGGTTCAAATGAAGAAAAGTTGCTGGAAAATGATTATTTGTCAGTAAAAAAAAGAAAAAAGAGTGCACATATTTTTTGTTTATTTTTATCCGCTGCTTTCGCAAGGGGCCTTTGAGCGGCAATGTAGATTATTTGCGTGGGAGGGCTGTGTATTTGATTTTGGTTTGCTAGGTGCCTCCAGTGGGAGAGCAGTGGACAAAGAGAGAGAGAGAGAGAGAGAGAGAGAGAGATGGAGGAGGTCACTAGATAGAAAGCGACAAGGGAGAGGAAGGAAATGGTGGGGGCAGGTGGTCTCCGGGAAATCACATTTTCTATTTTGGGAAATTACCGCCGGTGTGTGTGTGTATGTGTGTGTTTGTGCATTGTTGTGTCTCGCCTAAGAGCGCTCCCTCTTAGAGAACAGCGCTGCCATCGGTTTTGGGTGAGGGACGTGTTGGCATACAGCTGAGGCGGTGCCCCGGGCTCAGCTTGCTAAGCTGCTGGCTAAGGCGCGGGATCGTGGGTGAATACACGATGGAAGATTGAGTCCCTGACATGATTGTCCGAGCCTATTTCTCTCTCTCACTCTCTCTCTCTCTCTCTGCACCCCTGGAAGGTGAGTTGCTCTTTTTCCTGGGTGCTGTCCGCCGTGTCTACAGGCCTCCAAACCATCCAGACGGCACCACTTGAGCCGTTTGGGGTTAAGTGCCCCATTTAAGTGTGTCGAGGTGGCTACTGGGGGAGAGTAGAGTGGTCTTAAAGCTCAAAACCCCCTCATGGGTTCATAATTCCCTCTGTTATATCACTTCCCTATGACTAATGCCTCAGCCTCTCTTTTATGGCCTTAGATTGTAATGTCTCCCACTCGACCTCTCTCAGAGTGGGAAGTCTGCCTCACAGCTACCAATTTATTACAGTAAAAGAGAAAAAAGTAAAAGACGAAGAAAATGTTAGAATAGTGACAATAAGGCAGGGGACTGGCGACAATGACAGCTGCAGCAAGTGTGTGTAAAGTAGGAGATAAAGCAAACATTGCCCTGTTAACCTTATGCTCTCCCTCCTCTCCCCATCAGTGGTCAGTGTATATCCGGGCTGCCGTGCGTAAGGAGAAGGGCCTTCCTATCCTGGTGGAGCTACTGAGGATAGACAACGATAAAGTGGTGTGCGCTGTGGCGACCGCCCTCCGGAACATGGCCCTGGACATTCGGAACAAGGAGCTCATCGGTGAGTAAGGAGGAGATGGAGAGCCTGGTGATCACAGGAGGGACTCAGGAGTGTTGAGTGATCCCTTTCAATACGCCTTTACCGTTTTGTGTGTGTGTGTGTGTGTGTGTGTGTGTGTGTGTGTGTGTGTGTGTGTGTGTGTGTGTGTCTGTGTCTGTGTGTGTGTGTGTGACGCTGCCAAATCGTCTGCGGTTGCCAAGCGAGCTCCGTAACCAGGATCAAGTCTGTGCAATTACAGACGAGCGTTTGTGAATCGAGGCGGCCGGCTGGCTAATGTGCTGCTTTACCTGCGCTTAATTAATATTTGAATGTGTTTGATATATTCGGATTCCACAGCCAGCAAGGAATTAGGGGTAAATTTGCGGGAGTACACAATGTCGTGCTACAAAACACATCCATCACACATTACTGACTCTGATGAAAGTGACGTCTGTACATTGGATTCTTTTTCTAATTAAGCCATTACATGAAGTTATTTATAGCACAGTAAACAAAGAATAGAATGGAATTTTACTAAGGTGCTAGTGTGTATGTGTGCGTGTGTGTGTGTCTGTGTGATGCTGGAGAGAAAGAGAGACCTAATAATGGAATACACTGCAGGGGTTGAGCAAAGGAAATAAACAAGTAATGAATATATATTGGGGGGGGGAAGGGAGAGATGGAGGGTAGGAGAGGTAGAGAGAGAGAGAGAGAGAGAGAGAGAGAGAGAGAGAGAGGGTGGCAGCTGATCAAAGTCTTGCTTTTGCCTTGGAGAAGCAAACGAAGGTAATGAGTGAGACTATTAGGCTTTCTAACGGGCATCACCGGTTAACCTGACACATTAAGGCACTTCTAATGTGTGTGTGTGTGTGTGTGTGTGTGTGTGTGTGTGTGTGTGTGTGTGTGTGTGTGTGTGTGTGTGTGTGTGAACGAGAGAAACAGACCCCTCTCTGATTATCGGGGCTTCCTGGTGGGCTCTGTGGTTTCTATAGCAACCCTTCTACCCTCCGTCTCAGGCAAAGGGGCTTCTGGAGCCTCTCCCTTTTTTTACAGAATGTCTTTAAGAACAACGCGGAATGCTGCCGGCCCGGAGCTTCACGTGTTCACATTGTAAAGCGGCGTGTGACTTAGTGTTTGTTTTAGTTAAAGGTGCAGTGGCGTCTTGTCAATGCAGATGTTGGAGGAGTTATGTGCTCAGTGAAGCTCCTCTGGGTCCGTAATGGCTGCATAAATCCACACCGTCACAGAGGACATAAATATCTCAGTAAATTATGCTGGGTTCATAACAAAGCGAGTATGACACACACACACACAAACACACACAAACAGGGGTGAGAGAGAGAAAGCAAGAGGGGAAGTCCACATCTCTCTTTGTCTTTACATATATACTTGCCCTCCACTTTCAGCTGATGAAAGTTTCAGTGATTTTAGTCCACCAAAACACACACCGGAAAGCATTTAGAGCGAGGAGAGAGAAAGAGAAAGAGAGACATAAGGTGTGTAAAACTGTCGTGTTTTTTATTTCTCAGTAGGATCAGAAGTGCTAATGAGTATCAAAATCACGCCAACAACCTGGTAGTTTGCATAAGGTGTTCCAAGCTGCTAGCTCAAGAGCAGGATGCAGATAGAGTGAGCAGAGAGAGAGGGAGAGAGAGAGAGAGAGAGAGAGAGAGAGAGAGGGAGAATGAAGGAGGTGAAGTGAAAGGATGCAGTCGACGGTGAACCTTTGCTTTGGGGCGAGGCGTGAGTTGATTTGTGTGGACAGGAAGTCGGTGGAGGCCAGGCACTGCTTAGAGACGAGCCCCCGTTTGGCCTCTGCTTGCCGGCCCTGCACGCCGCTCTGACTCTAACCTCCCAGGAACGCCTTCTCCTCCACAACACGCAGCCTCTAACCCGGGGAGGCCACACAGCTTTGTGGGGTCTGTAGAAACGCTCCCGTCGCATTGTATCATAACGCAACATTCTTTGATTAAAGACAGAAAGAGAGAGAGACAAAGACAGAGAGAGTGAATGGAGGGATGGGAAACAGAAGAGAGGCAGTGAAAGAAGAATAGAGGAGTGGCAGCTGAAGAGATCGCTGTGCATGTACACTTACGTTCCAATTCCTCCGTAACGTGATTTAGCCTGGTGTTGATGTCGCTGAGAATCACTCGTCTCATCTGTCAATGTTTTTGTCTCTCCTGATTTCACCTCCGTCATGGTTGTTGATTTGCATAATATACTGTTCGCCTGCGTGGCAATAAATGAGTGCCATTCACCGCCACGCCGTCTGTCAGCGCGATTCTTCCCCCCGTTAACGCTACAGATGGTAATTTGACACGCAATGAATCGGGAACGCCAAGTGAATGCCAAGAAGACCCATGCTTTCATTTTTGTTTTGGTTCCATTTTATTTATTTTTGCACAAATGCAGCAGACGATCGCCTTAAAATCCAAGCTAAAGGTGATTTATTGTGAAAATTCATTCATTATTATGATCTCTTGTTATAGCGCCACCATCAGATCCATCGATGTTTTGTTTTTATGCCCAATGATGGGATCGCTTACCCACCAAGTTTGGTTAAAGTAGATTTAAGCCAGTAATCTTTGTTAATGAGATGCAATACTTTTCTAACAATTTAGACACGCCCTCTCACATTTGTCAGCCAATCACAGCAAAGCAGTGAGGAATAATAGTAAAAACAAAAATAAGAGGTAAACACGTCCTATTATTCCTGAGAACATGGATGATAATCGATTGTCTTATGCTGCAAATTAAATGTTGTTGTCTTCACTTTATTCAACTGCAATAAATAGATGTATTTATTTAGTTATATGCCAGAAAAAACGTGTTTTGTACACAAATATTATCATCATTATCATATTAGTTAAGTGGTTCAAGGTTCTTAATCCTGGGAAACCAAGGATTAGAAAAGCAAAGTATTATTGGCTATTAATACTTACATCCAGAAAGAAGTACTGCTGGGTAAACATGTAGAGGAATGTATTTGTTTGTTTGTTTGTTTTTGACCCTCACCCTATTCGTCAGCGTTCCCTCATCAACCATCACAAATCAGGATCAGTGCGCTAAGCGTGTTCGTGTGAAAATAGCATCAAAGAAGTAGAAGACATCATGCGTGGTCTTTTGTTTTATCTTCACTTCTTTTCTTTGTCTTTCCGCCTTTGTCTCGCCACACCTCAATTTGCCTAAGTCTCTCCTCCCACTCCTCTCTCTCTCTCTCTCTCTCTCTCTCTCTCTCTCTCCCTCTCTCACACACACACACACACTCCTCCTCCCTCTCTCAGACATGAGCTCATGCCAGCTACACCATCTCTCCTGCAGTCCCTCGCACTCTTTGTGTCTCGCAGTGATGACATCACCGGCGGGGAGCGTTACTCTGGAAACTGAAGGAGGCCACAATGATGCTCACTACCAATTGATTCAATGTGTGTGTGTGTTTGCAGCCTCCAGATGCTGAAACAAACATCTCACTTCCTATAAGCCTTTGACTTAAACACTCTCTCTCCCTCTCATTCGCCTGCCCTCTCTCTCTTCCTCTGTCAAACACACATCAACTCATCTCCACTACACCTTCTACTCAGCTGACTTTGCAGATTCCGCAGCCAAACCAAACCAAAGTATTTTTAGATCACCAGAGAACCAGAATGTCCTTTCTGTGTTTTCCTCAACCGTCGCCAACTTTCACATATTTTGCCGTCCTTGCTGTCAGCAGACTTGCACGCAGTGGTAAAAAATGAATAAGTTTGGAATCTGGTGGGCTGAGAGACAGCGTGGTAGCGTCCACTGACTCACACTGAGCTGACTGTCCCTGTTGCGGCAATACTTTATGAAATTCCTGTGTCGCCTTCAGGATGAATCTCCTGTGTCTGAGGGCCTGGCGCGTCTTTTATCAGCACACTTTGTTCTCTCTGGCATTCTCCGCCCTCTGCTCCACTGTGCCAGACTATTGGAGAGAGAGAAAGAGAGAAAGACCAAGAAAAAGAAGAAAGGAGTAATAAATACAGAGAGAGGAAGAGAGAGTGCTGTATCCCCGTGATGAGATTTCCAGCCTTCTGTGTGTGTTCTTTGTGTCATATCTGACTCGTGTTTGGGTGAATATGGCAGATTTATTCAAAGGATCAACAAAGTCCAACCGAAACAGCACTACATCATTGTTGGAGCTCTCTAATGTTGCGTTATTTTCGCATCAGTCAAAACTCTAAGTTACATAGTGGGGAAAAATAAGAAAATGATGTCATCTGTTCAGAATGGTAGCTCAGGAAAATTATGATCATAGTTGGAAAGCTCTACAATATGGCTGCATGCAATCTGCATCAATTGGATTCCTTATTTTATGTTAGTGTTTGTGCGTGTGTGCGTGTGTGTGCGTGCGCGTGTTTGTTTCTCTCTCTCTCTCTCTCTCGCTCTCTCTCCCACTCTCTGTCTCAGTTTGCAGTGTGCTCTGCAGACCTGTCACCCACAGACATCAAAGAGCGGCACACAGGGCGAAATATAACTGGTGTGAAAAGCACCAAACACAGAAAGGCAGAATATGTTAGAACGGGAAGCGACAGCATGCCACTTTCCAATTTACCTCCATTTCTGACCTCTTTAAACCTGTTGTGTTTCATCTGTCTGCATTCTTCTTGCCGCTTTATTTATTTTTTTCCCTTTGAGTTGAAAGGAATCCACCTCATACACCTCGCATTGCCTCGACAGAATCAAGGTGTATGGAGGTCATTCATAACTATTTTAACTTAATGAGGATGGGATGATGTGTGTGTATGTGTGTTTATGATTTTCACTTCTTCTGGCTGCTTTCCAAATGAACCCATATTCCAGAACTCATTACAGTGCTGTAATATTTACTATTCAGATGATAGGAAGGTGGGAGAAGCAAATTTGATGTCAATAACTCCCTGAGTGACAGTGTTGATGTTTGTGGTTATATCCGCCGTTTGTGTGTGTGTAATTTTATTGTGAAGTCTTAAATCCATTGAGCTCGCTGAGACACAGAAGGCTGACACCCAGGGACAGTAATAAATGTCACTCTTATCTCCTCATAAAAGAATCTGCCCACAGAGCAGAAAACAAAACGCCCCTGTTGGTTTGAATTTGGCGCCCCCTGCTGATCAAGTGATGTACTGTGGGCAGGCCTTGCAGATCTATGTCGTCGCTTAAGTACACATTTCCAAGTAGATCTCAGTCTGTGTCAGCAGATGACTGAGCGATCGACGCATGGACGTAACACGTAGAGGCGAATGTTGAAGATATTTTTGGGTAATTGCACGAATCCTGACAATAACGTCACATTGTGATATTGTCAAACCGCTGAGTCAGCAGATGTCACAATCTCATCTTTTCTTTTGACAAACTCGAAGAAATTTTTTTTTTTACAGCTGCAGGCTTCGTCCTATTTTTAGGGGGAAACATCCCCAACGCAGCTCGTTCCTTATTGTATCATATTGAATTCAGTGGCAGTTTGCATATTAAGTAGCAAAAGTCGCTGCTGAGGGCTCCGTGACACTTTAGTTAACCAAAAACACATTTTCTGGTGCTATACCTATAAACACTGTAAAAAAAATACTTTCAAATGGATTAACTTTCTAATCTCTACCTCTGAATTTACCGTCATGGGGCTCCATACTTGCAATTGTCACGAGGCCACAAGTCAGCATTATTTACAATGGGCATGATGTGACTGTAGACAGTATATCTGTCTGAAGTGTAGAGAAGAGTTCCCATTTTGGTTTATCACATAAAGCAACATCCAGCCTAGAGTATTCAAGGCACGGCTCAGTGATCAACCACAGTAATGAGGTTGGCAATTGGGTGCAGTGTGATGATGTGAATAACGACTTGGCTTCTATTAAATAATTCATTTGATTTTTATAAAATTTAAATTAAAGTTCATTATGCTCATTTGTGTGGTTTGTTAGGAGAATTAAATCCTGAAAGACAATAATCTGACAACATTAGAAGAAAAACTAGTCCGTCATCATTGTGTCCTCGCTGATTTCAACACAAACCATCAACGAAACCAGTCGCCTTGGATACCAGCGAGCCCTTGGCAGCCCACCTGAGGGACCCGAACCCATCAGGTGATAAGTCTGTGTTAACGTGTTTTATTTTCAGACGGTCTGATGCCACAACCAATCAAGCCGTTTCATCTTTCCCCTACATTTCCCTGAGACAATTACCTCCAATTTCACTTCAATAACACTCTTCCTTCTTCGCCAGCAAACAATCAAATCACTCCATTGTCGAGGGTAATTGGAGCTCTTTAAATCAAATCAGCCATTATGGTCTTGATGAAGCACGCCCTGCTCAGCGAGGGGGGTTAGCGACACATAAGGGAATGCAGCACCAGAATACATTACCGTCTCCACCTCCCGAACAGGGCGGCTATATTGGAGGAGGTGTGTAATGCGGGTTTATTAGACTGCGCCGTGTCGAGTGCAGGGGCTTGTCTCGGCCCTGGAGGACATGTTCCAGGTGTGGCTTCACATTTCAGGAAAGCCAGGGAGATTGCACTTCAGCGTGTCAAACGTAGGAATTGCTCGCCGAGGTTTTCGCCGCTCATTCCCATCGATGGCTCAATTGATAGCAAGTTAAAAGAGTTCACAACAGATAATGTTTTCACCACGGTAATGATTGCATCCAAAAGCTTTCCAGATGTGTTAAATATTGCATTGACATTCTGAAAGTGTGGCAACTCCTTCTCATTTATATCGACTTACAACGCATCAATACTCTCGCAAGCTCTGGATCTCACATTGTGTGGCTGTAGGATATATTATCTGTTTTCCCCTCAGTTTGCCTGTCTGGCCGCATTTCTTCCTCCTCTCCCTTCCCCGTTCTCTTGTTCTCTGCTCAAAATGCCTCTCCCGTTTGTGCCTTTGTTTGCTGTGGATTCCCTGCAGTCTGGTGCTTGGTAAATCATTCACTCAATCATTTAGACGCTCAAGCGGTTAGCAAGCGAGTCAGTCAATCAGTAAATTATCTGACAGTCAGCCAGTCAGTTAATAGTTTGGTCACTCACTCAGAAATTAGTCTGGCAGATAATCATTAAATTAGCCCGTCAATGACGCCCATCAGCTAGTAAGTTCATCAGCTATTTAATCAGTCAGTAAATTAACCAGTCAGTCAAATAATGAGTCTTCCTCTTGGGACGGAGCTTAACTTTGTCCCCACAGCCACAAGACAATGACCACTCAACCTCTGTTCAGTCTGCCAGCCCGAGATAACACTTTGCCAATTAACTCGCCACTCCACCCATACGCTGATGATAGAGCGGTGTGTGTGTGTGTGTGAAAGAGAGTGTGTGTGACAGCAATGCGCAAAGACGGTGGCGCAAGTCTTGTCTTATACTTCTTATACAAAAGGGTGCAAGTGTCATCTGTTTTGTCTGCTCTGCGCATTACTGTGCTGCTCTCAGCCATTCAGCCAGATTGACTTCTTTAAATCCAAGGTGATGCGGGGATGGGAGGGATTAACCGGCAGGCCTTTAGGTTTCCGCAGCGACGGATTCAGCTTCTTATACAGGAAGAGGAGATGAAATGACAAATGGGGAAGATAGGAAAGAAGAGGAGAGATACTGTATGTGAGAAAGGATGGAAGGTGGCGAAGGAGGGTGGGGAGACGGAGCTGCGACTCGCCGCAAAAATGTTCTGTTTTTGCTTTTTTTTCTCCACCTGAGAAGCTTTAATAAATTCAAAGCAGCAGCCGTGACAAGTAAAATATTAGATCTCGGATGCAGAGAGACCGTTAGTAGTCGTGCGCTACTGCTCTGGAAATAACTTGTTTTAAGAAGCGTTTGAGAGAAATCCCATAATGCTTTGTGTTTACTACACATTTAGTGCTTTGGCGCGGGTGTTTAGTGGTGCCGGAGGGGTCGTCAGGGAGTCATTCACTTGATGATGAGGCGACTGTGAGGGCAATCTAGCGGCCTCTCCTGGTCGGGTAAGTTAGCTGCTTGTTTTATTGAAGCGTGACTTGCATTGGGTTGCGAGCACGAAACCCGGTTCTCCCCCCGAATCCCCTCTATAATAACGCCTGTTTATCTAAAATGGCGAACCCGAGATGTCAAGATGATCCCTGGGTTCCTATCCGATGCTTACTCCTTGACTTTTCTCACCACGGCCCCCGTTCCTTCCCTCTCCACTCATCTTCATCTTCATCATCGGCGCTCCCTCCAGCTCTCGCAGAGAAGCCGAAGTGGCAATCTTTTCTTACAGGCCTGAACGCCAAACATTTCAGGAGCGGCGTGGTGATGGATCCACGGAGACTCTTTGGGTTTTCTGTCCTGATTACACGATTCCCAAGTGAGAGATAGGCGGCGGCAACAACCAACAAACACAATTTCTCCTCCGTACAATAATATATTCATATATTCAATATTTTTATCCCTGCAAAGGAATTGAGAATATTTAACATGTTGATTACCAACACACACCAACACTATCTATAGTATAGTGTGTGTGTTGGTAATCAGGGGTGGGCAAACTACGGCCCGCGGGCCACATCCGGCCCGTTGCGCTTTTCAATGTGGCCCGCTGAACATTCCCCCCGTCAGACGTGCGGCTCGCAGTGCAGCCTGACTAACCTGATCTATACACTGGCTCAGTCCCAGAGTATTAAATGTGAACAACAAACCAGCATAGATATCTGTGTTTTCTATCTTTCTGTAAGATTAGTATTTTTCATGATCACCTACTGAACTCCTCCCAAACCTGGCTGCTTTACCTTCAACATCTCTGCTATCTTGTACTTATCGCTTCCATGTGCTCCACCAGAGTCGCCCTGGTATTGGATTCTAGCCATGTCGGTGTGTGTGTGTGAGTGAGTGTGTGTGAGCCTCGTGAAGTTGTCCGATCCACTCAGGAGCCACAGCTTGCAGCGTGACGATTAAATTTGACCGATTTCTTCCTCTTCTGGCTTCTGTCTCCATTCCACACACACATACTCCAGGTAAATACGCAATGAGGGACCTGATCCACAGGTTACCGGGCAGCAGCAGCAGCAACAACAACACCACCAGCGGCGGGACCTCCGGGACCACGGGGCCTCCCAGCAAAGCCATGTCCGACGACACGGTGACGGCCATCTGCTGCGCCCTGCACGAGGTCATCACCAAGAACATGGAGAACGCCAAAGCCCTGCGGGACGCCGGCGGCATCGAGAAGCTCATCGGCATCGCGCGCAGCAAAGGAGACAAGTGAGTGGGCGAGACGTTACCCTTGCTCCGCTGTGGCTTCACCTCTTCAACCTCTTGGTTTCGTTGTTCGTCCATGTTTTCCTCCTGCCCTTCATTCCTCTCCTTTAAGATACTGAACCTGCCTCCTCCCGAGATCAATGTGTGTTTTGTAAGATGGATTCCGCTCTGTAGTACTTTGTTTATTTGGATGGCTCCAATGCTAAATCCCTTCTTTGAGCCAACCCCACTGCTGAAGTGACTCTGTGTTACATTTGGCAGTGGATGATGGGTGAGGGAGGGGGGGAGGAGGGGAGGATGGGAGGGGGGAGGCTGCAGACGTCCTGGCTCAGCGCCTGGACGTTGACAGAGACTGCCGTTTTTTTTTTTTTTTGCTTTATTTCTCCAAGGTTGAGGACATAAAAGCGAGTTAGTCAGAGGGAAATAAAACCAGCAACTACTCGACATCTACAACTACAAGAGTTATTTCTGCCCATTGAAATGCAGCACAACTGCATGAATCCCTTCTATATGCTCAGGAAAGAAAGGTTGGGATAATCATGCTTATAATTATTTAACCAAAAGTATTGAAAAGTGTATCGTACTGAATCTAGTGCAGTCAAAGCCACTTTATTATGTACTAATGACATCAATACAAGAGTGCAACAGTCAAGTTTTTAACTATGAAAAGTGCTTACAAATAAAATGTATTATTATTATTATTATTATTAAGTCTTGTGTTTGTAAAGCTTAAAAAAGTGGTAATTGTTGATGACCTCATAGCATTATTCATAAGTCATTCTGTGTTGCTCATGCACAACACAGCTGGAGAGCAACAAGGAAGGTTGCCAGCAGGATTGTGAGTCCCCGTCGCCAAGGGAGACTGAGCAGGGTGTTCTACCTTGCTGCTATGGCAACCGGCAGGTCAGGGGGGGTTGCCATGACATCAGAGCGTTGTCTGACGGAGGTCAAATGTTGATTTATTGTGGTGGAGAGGGACTCGATCTATTTAGGGAAGTGTGCTCAGGGGTGCCATTACCCCGGGAGAGACCAGGCTCTGACACAAACCTGCCTACGTGTAGAATCACACACCGACCCGCCGACTGCTGAACACCCACATATCTTGATGTATTCAGGCCACACTGAGACTACATGTCCCTTATCGATGCAGCTTTGCTCCATCACACACGCGTTCATAAAGCCTTTACAGCCGCAGATATTCATTATGTGTTTACCAGCTCCATTAGAACAAGTGGAGCTGTAAATTGCAGTAAAATGGAAACTACTTTTATCACATATACCTTTGGAACACTAAGAGCTTTAAATGCTTTAAAGCGATGAGAACAACAACACGGTATTGTTTGTCATTGTGAAGCTGCACGCTGATGGCTGTAATATTTACATGATGAATCATCCGTAATTATATAATAATGTTATTCAACTGGCAATGCCCTTTCACTTGGATAATGAGTATTGATTTTCCTCAAAAGTAAAAACTCTCGATGCTGTTTGAATAGTGAAGCTACCGGTTTCCTTCTCTTTTACATATTTTTCATTTAACAGAGGAAATTAGCATTGCACCGTATTTCCTTGGGATCCATTTATCTGTGTGTAATTATGACAAGTGCAACCCGGTGCCACGCATTTGCAGCGAGTATTTTTTAATCTCTCCACACGCCCAAGATAAGTCTGCGTCCAAGATGGGTTTGGTTACAGCAGAAAACTCGGAGCGATCATGGGAGGAAGATTTTGAGGCCGAGCGTCCACTCTGCTTCCCCTCTGTGGCAGTTAGAAGGTCAGAGCGTGAGGAGCGACTCCTGCCGGACTCATTTTTCAACTAAGTGGCAGGGAGGGGTCCATTAGCATTGCAGAGAGGGTGATTTTAAACTCATTTGGAAACTCTCTGTTTGGCACGCATTCTTAGCCCCAAAGACCAATAGCCCTCTTAAAGCCCGTATAAGTGCCACTGCCCCTGTACACGTTTCACATCTCCTGCATCTGTGAAAGA
Source organism: Genypterus blacodes (assembly GCF_046128005.1). NCBI lineage: Eukaryota > Metazoa > Chordata > Actinopteri > Ophidiiformes > Ophidiidae > Genypterus > Genypterus blacodes. The sequence goes on along the minus strand of NW_027466885.1, from coordinate 7,023,422 downwards.
ATAATATTGCAGCATTATCCGCAAAAGAACAGCATCTGGGGAGGGCTGAGTCATGTTTAATGGAATCATCTTCTCAGCTCTTCTCCTCCTCTTCTCTCTCCAGACACTCGGCCAAGGTGGTGAAGGCAGCCTCGCAGGTCCTCAGCAGCATGTGGCAGTATAGAGACCTGCGCTCCCTCTACAAGAAGGTACGCTGAGGACGAGACACACTCGCACCACGCACACTTCAGTCCATCTCACACACACCCATTCGCCCTGGGAGACAAATACAAAGAGTTTGTCATTCGTTCGTCTTCATCGCTGAGGCTTAATTCGTTTGGAGTTGTGTACGATGCTTCCTGTGCAGATCCGGCGGGAGGACGTACAGATGTTTACATTATGTGAGTGTCTTTATAAAAGCAAAGCAGCTGTTTGTTTCTCTGCAGCAGGAGATGAGAGTCATTAAAACAAACCAGAGCCGCTCACTGTGACTGTTTATCCAGCTTGTGGTTTTCTTGTATATGTGTTGTGTGTGTGTGTGTGTGTTTTGTGCCTTACGGTCACTCATAACTTCCTCCAAACAAAAGAATAATGAGTTTTTGTGCCGGGCAGTATCACTGCTGAGCAGCAGTGTTTACAGAAGCTCGCTGATCAATAACTTTGTCCCTCCAACCTCTAGCTTTTTATAAAACACACACACACACACACACACACACACACACACACACACACAAACACAGAGGTTAACTGATATTGGTAGTACTTATGCGTTAGTGGCTCATTTGTAAGACAAAAAGAGTGAGGTAACCATGGAGACGTAAGGATTGTGTTTTATTTCTCTTTTTCACCCCGACTCCTTCCACACACACACACACACACGGAGCCACACACACTTTAATGAAACAACAGACTTTCCTTTGTGAACAGGTGCTCCAGAGTGAATATCTCAAATCGAGGCCATCTGCCATTTAGCTTCCTCGATCGCTTGCACACTCTCAGTGGCGAAATCAATGAGTTTGATTGAGACGGAGAGAGAAAGACAAAGTGACGCGTTCTTACATGGCATCCTTGGGTTTGAACGCATCTCATGTTTAAGTGTGAGCGAGGCCGCCAATTGATTTGAGCTGCAGGTTGGGGTCGACAATATCAGCGTGTGGGATGCATCAAGGACCTCTTCCGTCACAGATTGCACGCTCACAATAATCCTCATTGCCTCCATAATTACTTGTTATTGTGGCGTTATATAATAAAATTAAATGAAATTGAAATTCTTTGACGATACTTCCCCCCGTCTGTGGCGTTTCCAAGCCCAAACTTCAATAAATTATACTTCAAATATCATCTGGATTGCAACAGATTCCCTGAAACAAGAAGTGAGCGCCGAGTCTTTTTTAACTGATGAAACAGAAATGAAGAAATTCCTTGAAACACATGGAAATGCATTCAAGCTCAGCTGCAGCTCTCATCTCTCGGTTACGCTGATCAAACATACTGAAAACTTTGATATTTTTTTGCACTTAGAGATGTTGCAGTGACCTTTTTGGCGAGCTTTTGACCGTCACTTCGCCGTGTCTCCACTCTTCATTCATCACCCTCTCATCCATAATGTTAAACAGAACAGAATTCCCACGTGGCCCCTTAGAGCCTCATCTGTTTCACACTCCTAGATAGAATTACACTAGACTGGATAGAATGACGCCCAAACGATCAACGTGAAGGACAACCCTGATCAATCCAGTTGCTGAAATTAGTTTTACATCCTCTTGATGATGTAAACAGCTTCTGAAGATAACAAAAAAGGCAAATAATGGAAATGAATGCTGCCATCCATAATCTGTACATTTTAACAAGACAGCATCTCGCATCTGTCCAGCTGTAAAATCACTTGTTTCATCTCCATCATCGTGATCGGCGTCTTTGAAGACATTTACAAACACCTTGTTTTATCTGAAGTGAAGAAGAAGAAGAAGGTGGCGCCATTTACATTCCCCTGTCGTGCGTGTGTGGGCTCAGTTTATGACGGAGGAAATAGTGACGTTCGAGGATCCACACTTTGACTTTATCACTCCAGTCCAGAGCTCAGTATAAGTGACTTTACTGCGAGTATCCTGCGTGACACATTAAGTCATGGGTGTTAGGTGCTCCACAATCCTGTTAGTCTCCAACCCAAACACGGATTAGCATACAATTTAGACTGGAAAGTGGAGTCGGCTGTTTGCCAAATGTTTGTTAGAGGAATTGAGAGGGAGGAGAGAGTCATATGGAAAAAGAGGAGGCGAAACAGAGGTGAAGGATGCTTTTTTTTATGCATTTTAGACGATGCGAACGCTTGTGTGTGTCATTTTGGGAATGTGAAGAAGAGTTGGAGGTTTAATGACGAGTTAGTTTGGAGCTGTGGGTGCAAACGCTCGGCTGCTTTGAAGTCTCAAAGTAATGAGAGCGTTGTCAGGCATGCTTTACAATGGTGTGAGTGTGTGTGTGTTTGAATCTATGTTGAAGTGTTAATCACTTCCTACGGTAGTGCCACGGGTTCACTCGGGGGGGAGAGAGCAGAGAGAGAGAGAGAGAGAGAGAGGGTTTGGCTTCACGTTTTTGGAGCATAGTTAAATGTAAAGTAAAAAAATGGATCCACTTTTACCCCAGTCTGTTAGTATAATTGAATTCAGTTTGTGTGTGTTTCTGTTTAATCTAGAGTTCCTTGGAGGGAAGCAGCAGGTCTGATTTTAAATAGAAACAAATCTGTGATATCGCTCAGTCAGGCGCATACAACAGAAAACAAGGAGAAACCTCTATTGCTATAAACACAGTCTTATAACAGTAGTAGGGGCAAATGCATTTACTCTCTCTCTCTCTCTCTCTCTCTCTCTCCAACACACACACACACACACACACACACACACACACACAAACACATTGTCTCAAACATGCACACTGGAATTCAACACTAAATTTCATACCGTATATTCACACGGTTACACTTTGTCATAACCCTGTTCAGTGTGTCATTTCTGCCAGGCTTCCCTGCCTCATTTGTTGATAAATGATTTGGCTTGAACACTTAATCAGACACACTCTCTCTGTCACACACACGTGCACAGACAACACACAGGTACCACACTGATATCACTCACACACACACACACAGGCGTGCACATATCACAAACAGAGACACACATGTGCAAATGCATGACAGATGAAGTTCAGGGTCAGGGGATGCTGTGTTTGTCACACGTGTGACAGATTTACAATACGTTCCTGGGATGTGTAAATTACTCTGTGTCTGAGTGTGTGTGAGTGAATGTGCGCGAGTGTGCGTGTGTTTGAGGTCATTGATTTCTCCCAGCGTGGTCATTTGGAGTATGCACATAATTCAGGATGTTCCCATAAATAAATCTAATTAAAATACATTTGACAGTGAAGTTACCTTCTGGGTGCTCAGAGCTCAGAGAAAAAATAAATTCAGAATTTCATTCAGTGTGAGTGTGTGTGTGTGTGTGTGTGTGTGTGTGTGTGTGTGTGTGTGTGTGTGTGTGTGTGTGTGTGTGTGTGTGTGTGTGTGTGTGTGTGTGTGCATCTGCATCCTTAATTTTGTCAGTCATTGCTTGCTATTATTTCTGACAAACGCTCTCACAGCTGTCATGTATTTTGTTTGCTCAGCTTGTTAGGAGTAAAATAATGAGGCGGTCAAAAGTCCTGTTTTCATTCCGTAGATGCAGTCAGCACACACACACACACACACACACACACACACACACACACACACACACACACGCGCACACACACACACACACACAGCAGAAAGCACATGAGCGTCTGAAGGATTACAGCAGACATCAAACAAACCAACGCTGAGCCTCAGAAGTTGCATGTGTGTGTGTCTGTGTGTGTCTGTGTGTGTCTGTGTGTTTTGCCTGGTTTCATTTCTGATCTTCACCACAGTTTTAGACAAAGAGCGACAAATAGACAATACAGAGATTATTTGCATCATGGCAACAATCACAGATGAAGAAGAAGTAGCCCTGAGGCCGTTCCCGTGAGGATGGTCGGGGACCTCTGCTGAGCAACACACAGATACAAAAGGACAAACCGCTCAGTGGTCATTCAGTCCCTTCACTCACCATGTGGAACCTTTTACAATTTGTGCCATAATTGCTGTCTGACAAGAGTGCTGAGACAGACACACACACACACAAAGTCTCTGTCTCTTTCATACACACACACACATAGCACATTCACCTCATTTGTTGAGCTGGTAATCGCTTTTTGCCTCTCAGTCCCTCGACCTTCAACTAACCGCCCAGTGATGGCAAAAGCAACAGGCACAATGGTTGCTTAGCAACCCGTTCTCCTTTCTTTTTTCTCCCCTCCCTTACTTTACCCAGTGGTGGCTGTTAGACATTGAGAGAGTGGAGGTGGGTGGAAAGAGAAGGAAAGGCAGGTTAGTGGAATGGAGGAGGGAAATGAGGTGAGAATCAGAGGATCGTCATGGTGATATGGACACACAACAAGCAACTTCAAGCATCACCACACATATCACCAGGAACAGGAAAACAGTGGGAAGAAGTTGTTGATTTGTAAAAAAAAAACTTTACATGGAAACATAACAAGCGACCCGCACTTCTTTCTTACACACTTTCAGACTGTAATCACCTCTCCATTCAATTTTAGTAAAGTTTAACTATTGCTCATTTTAGCTGAAGGCCCCCCTCAGGGCTGCTGTGGGTCATTCCAGGACCCCCCATTTTAGACAGCAAGAGTGCAATCGCCACAGCGAGAGATGGCAACGAGCGTATAATGAGGTGTGTGTGTGTGTGTGTGTGTGTGTGTGTGTGTGACGAGAGAGAGAGAGAAGCCTGAGCGTGCCAAGTGAGTGAGTGGTGGATGAACAGATGAAGCAGGAGGGAGGGAGGCAGGGAAGGAGAGAGGGATGAATGTAGGAGCCTGGAAGTGGGCGACCTTTGCACTGCTGCGTGTCAGAGGGATGCAGATTTTCCGATGAGTCATCCCCCCTGTGCCAGGAAGACGGGAGTCAGAGTAGGACACGGGACAGCGATGGCTCCTACATACTCCCCACTCTTCCCCTCCTCGCTCCTCCTGTCCATCTGTATCCCTCTTGTTACCTCTCCACTCCTCCTCCCGCTATCTGTCACCGCTCCCTCCCCCCTCCTCCTCCTCCTCCTCATTACTTTCTGTCATCTTTTGTCCCTCTCAGTTTCTACCCTTTTCTGCCTCATCTCCTCCACCACCTCCTCCTCCTCTTCATCCCGGGCCATGAATAGTGACTCACCTCTCCCATGTGCGGTTCCTCCCAGTCCCTGCAGTAAAGGCCATGATTGAACGTCATGTCCCCATTATCTTTAATCATCTACTTGTGGTGCTTCGCCTTCAGAGGTTCCCAATTATCTTAATGCTAAATTGAATTTGGTTCCGGGCTTGTGACTGTTGTTGACTCTCATAATCCATTTTTATTAAAAGGACTTTGCCCCCATCACCACTAAACTAATACAGAAACAAAGCTATTGGCTTTGTGGTAATTGCGCTTGCGGAGTGGTTAGTTGTGTACCAATAGCTTTTTTTCCTCACTAGGGCGGTGACATGCTCACTATTAACTGCGATTGATGCACGCACACTGATGATGTTTGGTTTAGGCAGCGTTTAGCAAGAAGTAAGTTTGAATTGTCTTGCATCCCGATACGGATTTGAGTGTGTGTGCTTCTTGAGAGATATATCTCTATCAGTTAAAACCTTTATTATCTTGTATTTGTACTGTTTTCAGTTAAGTCAGTCAGGTTTAGGTTTAAGTCAATTGTTCATATCCTCCACTGTCCCCCCGTCTTTGTTTACACTTTTGAAGCAGCTTCTTAAATGTGGGCAGTGGGATAAAACACACACACACACACACACACACACACACACAAACAGGCTTGTGCCCCAGTTGTGCTGCCTCCGATTTGTTCACCACTGGGTCTAGTCCAGCAGGTCCTACTGCTCAGTACAAAAACACACTATTCTCAAGGGATTACTTGTATAAAAGTTACTCATCTGTAATATTTTTGTAATTTGTGTGTACGTGTGTTCACTTTCAGGATGGCTACTCCCAGTATCACTTTGTGGGTTCAGCCTCAACGATAGAGCGAGACAGGCAGAGGCCTTACTCCTCCTCACGTACTCCCTCTGTGTCCCCCGTCAGGACCTCCCCAAACAACCGCTCTGGTAAGGAACGCCTCCGTGAGTGTGTGTGTGTGTGTGTTGGATTCCCTTGACAAGCAGTTTGTAGCTGCATTTACATCAAGTCGGGTCATTTTTGTGTCTCTCTCCTTTCAGTTCTTATTCAGGCTCAGCTTTACAGATTGGGTGTGGGATCAGGTTTAGGTTGGTGTAATCTCACAGGGCCAGACGTGTCAAGATCACACAGAGTCTAGAGATGCGCTGGCACAAATGTCAGTGGGAAAAGGACAGAGATGCTTTAATATCAATACATAAAAGGAGAATTCAAGACCGACAGATTTATTTCTGCTCAAACAGTGGTGGATTCCAGGCGCAGGAGCCATCATGAGATTCATTCTAAGCGTGTTTGTTATTCTTCATCCCTTTGTGAACTTGAACTGAGTGACACACGATATTAAGGTTACAGCAGGGGCTTAAAGTTAGGATGGTTTAGGCTCAGGGTTCCACTTTAGGCAAACACACGAGAACAGAGGAAAAGAAAACGACCATCAATCTCGGAATTCGCTGGATCAATATGCGTCCCTAAGGACTCTCAGCTCTCGTTAGCCATCTGAAGAATGAAACTGTGAGAACAAGTAGCTGACGGGAGACTTCCTGTGTCGGGTGTCATGACTCGCATTCAGGGGACAGGGTGAGGAAGTTTAGGAGCGTCGGGAAAGCAGCTCACGTGTAGGAAACGATTTTGCTTCTTAGCGTCTGATCAGATTTCCTCTCCGGACACCTCTGCCTACCCAGAATCCACTGGGGGGGGATTATATATCCCCACCCCCAGGAAAGAGCTGCGGGATGTAGCTATCTGGCCGACTTCTCTTATCCTGTTTCCTCCATGTCCTGCGCAAGGATTAGCAGAGGGACTGGATGGATTCTAATGAGTTCTGTTCTACACATTAGCCAGTAGCATCAACACTTCGCAGCCAATCAGTCTTCACATCGGGGCTAAATGGCTGTTACATCAGTGCCTTCCGCCGGGGTGCTGTAACGTGTGATTATCATTAGTCTGTAGCTGGAGCCCACTGGCCTTCATGCTTTTGCAAAGGGCACATTAGCATTAGCTGTTAGCATGGGTGGCGGAGGAGCTTGCAGCTGCGCTTTTTCCACGCCGGGGCGTAGCGAACCGATGGGGCGGAAAAGTAGTTTTCCTTCCTCCTGGCTTAGAGAGAGAGGTCTTGAAGGACTCAGGAGATGGAGAGGGAGAGAGAGAGGGAGAGGAAGAGGAGAAGTCTGTTTGTCTGTCTGTCTGTGCAAGAGGGATGGATGGGGGAAGGAGGAGGCGAGCAAGGACGCAAGGAAAGTGAGGGATGGTTGGTTGGTTGGTTCATGCAGGGAAGAATGGATGATGTCACTGATTGCTGACATTGAGGAATAAGGAGTTTTGATTTCATAACAAGGAAAATGCGGAATGATTTCAAATGACTCCTCCTCACTCCACTCAGCTCCGCCCCCTTTGCCTCTCCACTCCTCCGCCCCGTCTCGTTCTCCTCTCCTCCTTTTTGCGTTAATCCTACCTTCTCATCACCTCTCCCTCTGATCTCTTTTTTTTACAGGCAACATCAATGGGCACACACACACATACACACACACACACATCGGTATCTCCTCTCTGCATATGTTCCAGGCTGTGATTCAGCCCCTTAGAGATGGATCAAAGGAGAGAGAGCGAGAGAGAGAGAGAGAGAGAGAGAGAGAGAGAGAGAGAGAGAGAGAGTGGGGAAGAGAGTAATGATGGCATGCAGCCACAATAAGAAAGCAGAAAAAAAGTTAGTGTTGTTGAGTGAGGGGTGAAACTGTGGATGCCACATAGAGACGTGTCGAGGTGGTTGCAGACTTGCGAAGACGGCAGTGAGGGAGGGATAGAGAGAGACAGAGAAGGGAGAAGGGAAACAGAGACTCAGAGAGAGAGAGAGAGAGAGAGGGAGAGAGAGACCTTTCCATCCATCATGACTCCCATGGGGGTCTCGCGTGTTTTCCACTGATAGCACTCAGCACAGGTCTCCAAGGCTCTTGTATCCCGCATACAAGCCAGGTCCCCGCGGTAACTGTATCCAATAGCTACTGGGGGGTGTGGTGTCAGGTCTGAGTAGCCCAATTATTAATGAAATCTGCTGCACAGTTGAGACACAAGAAGAAGTCAACATAAAAGAATTGGTATTATAACTTTAAAGCAGATTCCAGCTCTTCCCCTCTTTTCATCTTCATCTTTACCTGAGTTACATAAATATGTGTATTCTACTCCTCCACAAACACATATTGTACCTTCTCTCTTAATGGTCTGTGGTCACGTTTGTTTACTTCATACAATGGCTTTGTTCAAAATTCCCAAACTCAATGAAATCCTCTCCTGCAGAGAGTCGTTTGTGCCATTAAAGACAGATTCCACACGCTGCCACTCACCTTAAAAGTCTCCTTCTCCTTCTCCTTCTCTCTCTTCTCTCTCCGAGTGGCTGTACAGGTGTGTAAATGTAACAGTTTCAGCCACATTGTAATCGTGGAGGTACAGGATCAGAGCCAAGTCGAACAAAGGCTTATTTATCTTTGAAGTGTCTTACATTTTCACCCAAATGTGTGAAATTTCTCTGCTTATGCAACTGAGAGTGGCGCTTTCTGTCAGCCACACACGTCTGTCCACACACACACGCAAGCAGGAAATAGCTACTGTCCTCCACGGTTCTTTCTCGCTCTTGAAACCTGTGCGTGTGTGTGTGTGTGTGTGTGCTGAGTAGTGTTTAGATAAGTAGACTGGGATACAATTCACTGTGTCAAGATAAGAGGGACTGAGTAAGCACTTTAAGTGTGCTGTGAGGGGATTACACTGTGACATGCATGGTGTGTGTGTGTGTGTGTGTGTGTGAGTGTGTGAGAGAGAGAGAGTGAACACTGTGTACAGTATGTGCTGAGTTTGACCTTGCTTTGTGCATACAGTACGTGTTAACATATCGATGCATATAAACATTTGTGCGGCGGTGCCTCCTTGTGCTTAGAACACATCAGCAGCTAAATTACAAAATTTAAGGATTATATGTTATGTGAAAATATAATAATGCCAGTAAAAATGTGTGAAGAATGTGTTAACTAGCGGTGTCAAACTGTAAAAGAAAGTAAATCCCAATCCTACACATGGAGTGTGAAGTATCTACACACAGACGAGGTGTTATACTACACATGCATCCTCCTATAGAATACAGAACAGGATGTTACATTACACAGGCAACCAAAGACTGATCAGTGATTTCAATCCAGTTTCAATCTCCTGTTGTTGAATATAAGACGACATGAATATTTTGCACGTTGTTTGAGGAGTGTGTTAGTCACAGATCAGTGTGTTAGGTGTTAAATGTGTGACGCCGAGACTCGTCAGGTTGGAGGGTCGATTGTTCCTCCGCTCGACTTTAGAGGAACATCTTCATACCTTCAGATCAGCATGGATTGCATGAGTTTTCAACAAAAAAGGAGCAGATGAAAGAGCCTTTTGACCCTCTAGACATCAGTCCAGAAGCTGAGGTTTGGTATTCAAATTGTATGTTCAAAAAGCTGGGGAGTGTGTTTGTGTGTGTTACAAGAATTATCCCCAGAGGTCCTTAACATGCTGGAGGTGACCCTGCATGCAGACAAGCTAAATGATGAGTAATGACTGTGCACCTTGAAAGCCAAAGACACATACACACACACACACACACACACACACACACACACACACACACACACACACACACACAAACAAACAAATATAAGCCAGCAGAGTGTGAAGGTACATGCTGTTCTGGGTTTATTGCTCATTATTTGGGTTGTGTGTTTGTGTTTTTGTGTGTGTGTGTGTATGTGTGTGTGTGTATGTGTGCGTGTGCGTGTGCGTGTGCGTGTGCGTGTCTAGCAAGCGCCCCAGCCTCCCCGAGGGAGCTGATGAGTCTGAAGGAACGCAAGATGGACTACGACTCCACGGCAACCAACGCTGGTTTCCATAGCAACAAAGGAGAGCACACATCCCGGAAAGATGCCATGGCAGGTGTGTGTGTGTGTCTGTGTAATGGATAGATGTAGAGGAATTAAGTGATTCTATTTTATCCTCATTTTCATCTTTCCTCCTCTGCCTCGTTTCATTCCCTTCGGTTCCTCTCCTCTTTTTCAATCTCACTCCATTTCTTCCTCTCGCTCATTCGTCTCTATTCCCCCTAATCTCTCTTTAGCTTCTGTCCCTCTCTTTTCCCCCTCCCTATTCTTTTGTTTCTTGCACCTCACTCCTTCATCTCTATTTGGTTTTATTTTCCGCTCAATCTGGTTTTCGCTCCTGGCTGTTTTCCAAGCTTTAACCCTCTCACTCTTCCCTTTTCTATACGAACTCCATCAGTTCAAGTATCCTGCGGGACGTCAACGTTGTTCCGGAACACCTACCTGTCCACCAGTGACGATATCAAACAAAACCAGGTGAGTTAATGCAACACACACACACACACACACACACACACACACACACACACACACACACACATAGGCGAGAATATACACATATACACACACAAAGGTGGCTTGCTGTGATAAGAGACACATTGGCAGAGTGTGTGATTGAGACACGCCCCTTAACCGAGAGAGCATCAGAGCCATGCAGCCTGTAACCACACCTGATTGGCAGTAACAATTATTTCCTTGGTTGACTGTATTAAATATATCAGGAGCCCCTGAATGCATCACAGCCCATTATTTATCTGAATTAAATAGAAAGATACAAACTTTACCACCGGAGTTAAAAGAACTGTGCTGATGTGGACATTAGTGAGCAAAGATATTTTATGACTGCGTCTGCTCTGCACACACACACACACACACACACACACACACACACACACACACACACTCACACAAACACACTGTTGCCTCTGGATGTGTGTTGTTGGAGCTGCATGGCCTCCTTCAGTAGAGCGGTCACTGCATGAGTCCCGTCTCAATTCATTCCTCTCAGAGCCATTTCAGCCACGCTGCCTTTCACTCCCTCTCCCTCCCGCTTGCTCGCTCTGGGCCCGCCACTCTCCTCCCCTCTTTCTTGCTGCCGCCGTCGCTGCCGCCGCCTTTATCTCCCTCACCTCTTATCACACTCCTGCTCTTCATTTTCCTGCCGCCGTCCCTTTATTGCTTCCTGCGCTCTCTTCTATCTCCCTCTCACCTCTACTTTCTTAACCTCCTGTGTCCCCCTCACCCCTTCTCCTCTAGGCCCCGGCCCAGTCCTGCATCATACCCCCGCCGCCCCAGCAGGATAGCCCGTCCTCGACCATGCTAAAAGACTACGACCCCTACCCTCCTCCTCCGTCCTTCCCCCAGCCCCAGCTGCCGCAGCCTCCACCACACAGCCAGAGCCGCAGCTTCGAAGAGCCCTACTACGAGGACCAGGGACTTCCGCCTCCTTTATCCCAGCCGCAGCCCCAGTCCCAACCCCAGGCTCCGCCCCAAGCCCAACCCCAGCAGCCCCCGAGCTCTACCGGACCTCCTCGGGACCCGCGGGAAGACCTGCGCATGCATCTGGGCCTCAAGTCCACCGGCAACTACGTAGACTTCTACTCGGCCTCTCGGCCGTACAGCGAACTGAACTACGAGACCAGCCACTACCCGGCTTCACCTGACTCCTGGGTCTAGTTACATTATGAAGATGGAGGGAGAAGAGAGAGTCTGTGTGTACGTGTGTGAACGGGATTATTTTTGCAAGCGATCAACAGCAGCTTAGTACATGGTGACCGCAAGTGGCATGTTGTAAAGGGATATTGTAACAAACGGAGGAAATGTGTGTACTTTAAAATCTGGGGAAGGAAGAATTAGGTGGAAGTGAAGAAGTGAAGTCCAGTAGGGTGAAAAAGAGAGACTGTGCATGTGCATGCCGACATTTTCCTTTTTTTCAGACTGCTTTATTTGTTCAAAGTCAGCTCCATTGGTGAAGTGAGTGGATAAAGAGCAACTGGGGGAAGATGTGAAGAAGTGGGTTTGAAAGGGTTAGAGAGGAGAGAGCTGGAAAATGGAGAGAATGAGCAGATTGAGGTTGTAATGAGAGGCCTTGAGAGGGAGAGAGAGAGAGAGACGGCATCGAGAAATAATGGCGAGAGGATGAATGAGGGCTCTTATTCAGCAAGGGGAGGAAGTGGCTTGACCTTTTGTGGACGGAGACAGAGAGGAAAGGAGGACGGGCGAATAGACAAATAGGGGATGAGGGCTTTCCGCACACTTGGAAAGAATAAAAGCACAGAGGAAGATGAAAGCACATCAGGCAACAAGGCAAGAAGTGGGTGTGTACCATTTTATCCAAGTGGCAATCGTAGCACTGCTTTTAGCTCCATTCCTGTCGCCTTGACATCAACCCACAGAGGCTCTCTTTGTTTGCATTCTCACACACCTTGTTTTTATTCATACTTTTCTACATTTTTACTTTAAATATTTGCACTTTTACTTTCTGTGTACAGTTCAAAGCTGATACAAAGTAGTGTGTATATTACACATCCTTTTGATGGGGGGGGGGGCCACTTGTGAAAATCTGGACTCTGCTTTGTTCCATAAGTGAGTACTGACTTGAAAAACCAACAACAACCACAGTTACTAAAAAAATATGTGGGAAAAAAACAAAAACAACAGGAGACGCAGAAGAGGCAGACCTTGTCCTTTTCCCTGCCTGCTGGAGAGAAAGTCCTGCAGTATTTTGTGTTTCTTCTCTCCCTCCAGTGAATGTTTTTCGTGGACACGCTCAACCGTCACAGTGTCGGGTTGGCAGAGCAGCATCACTCCAGAGTTAACAAAGTGCTTTTTCACTGCCTATGAATACACGTGTATGTCTAAAGCACACACACACTCTCTGACCTCTCTGGCCTCTGTGTTTGTCCTGATTTTTGAGGGGGTGGGAGGGGGAGAGGGGGGAGGCGCTGCCATGTTTGACCGCATCGATGTGTAACGGGGTTTCTCGTCATTCCCCCCCATACGTCAAAACAGGTCTGTTGTACAAAAGCTGCCGTGAGTAGCGGATATAAAGAGAGAAAGAGAGAAAGAGAGCGTGAGAGAGGGGAAATGCGGATTGTGCCAAACTTTGACACGAGGAGGACCAGCACCAAGAGGACACTTAAAGGGACATTCTGTTTAAGTTTACAGATGATGACTGGGTGACTCCTGCTGTTTCGTAACTTTGATTCTTTTTTTGTGTTATCATCAAGTACTTGTTGCTGGGGATCATAGGGACGGACAACATCTCCCTCCCGCTGATGTACAGACCTGCCTCTATGTCGGTTGAGCACGTGTGTGTGTGTGTGTGTGTGTGTGTGTGTGTGTGTGTGTCTGTTTGAAAACATGCTGAAACAAGTGCGCGGGTGTGTGGCAGACTGTGTGTGTAACGCTGAGCGAGTGCATCTATGCATGCGTGTGTGTAGTTGTGTGTGTGTCTGTCTGTGTGTGTATGTGTGCGTGTGTGTGTGAGAGTTCCTGTATAAACCAATGTCCAGATGAGGCATTCTTACTGACAGTTTGTCAAGTTTTACAACATGAAACACCAAGGTAAATATCACTAGAACGAGATGTTGATATAGAATGATAAATCTATATATATATGAATATAAATATATATATATATAATTTTTATGTGCAGATGTCAGTGTCACTAAATGGAAGAAACGTTTGCAGAGAAAAAAACGATCACGTGGTGTACATTAGGACTCTTGTTCACTTGACCTAAACATGTGGAAACTGCTGATCTGCCCCCCTGTCCCAAACGAGACAAAGAGACATCCCACCTGAAGACGCTCAGGCTCTGGTGCGAGTTGTGTGTTGTTGTGTGTCCATGCTTCTTAGATGATCCTGTTGAGAGAGGACCGTACTTGAACACAAGGAAAAATAAAAAGACTCTTTGCAATCAAACACGATTGGTCTGTGAAGCCTTTTGATCATTTTTTTGGCGTGTGAGACAGAGGCGTCCCTTTCTTACCAGTCATGTGTGTTTTTAGATGTATATGTTTCCTCACAGGGGAGAATGAACTTTGAACTAATGGGGGTTATTTGGACTAGTTTGTTGTTTTGTTGTCTGTCTTTTTGTTTTAAGTAGTTTTGGGATCTAAATACTAGATCCCGGCAATGTTATGTAGAAATGTTCACATAAGTTCATCAAATTGGTGACATTATATATATGAGATGCTCACTGGGTAGAAATGTAATTATAAGACATAATAACAAATGTGAAAACAACACAAAAGCCTTGAAAAAAGTCAAAGTCAGTGTTACTCTATCGCAACGTCACAATAAGAGAAACAAGAATCAAAACAAGAATTAAATCCAATATAAAGTGTACATTGAACAATTAAGCACCTTAGCTAATTAGAAATGCAAGATTAACAGTTGGACCCACAGGGGGGGAAAAGGGGAGCGAGGTCAAGTGGGGCCGGAAGCCAACAAGACCCCAAAGATAAAAGGTTGCATATAAATGAGTCTGTTACACATTCACATATACTGAATGTGAGTCTAGAGTGCTATTAATGATTATATAAAGAGGTAAAACCTACGTGAGCGCTCGTACACCCGCAGCCCTCATTGGACAGACATCAAAGGCGCCTCTAATGGAAGTTCCCTATTTTGTATTTTTCCCTGTCGTTTTATTCAGGGTTTTTTCCCCACTCTTTGAACCCATTCATCCACGTCTCCATTCTGAGACTGAGCTGAAGTTGAGGCGAATTAAATGAACGAGGCGATGAGCTGGAGGTGGAGGCAGCATTTGTTACGATCCATTGGAATTCACGCCTCCCCCTCCCTCCCGTCTCCCGTCTTTGATGCCGTCTACGTGAGACTTGCTTTTGGGTAATAACTCTATTGCGTTGATGATTAGCCCTCGCAATAGAGGCGCGGCTTCTCTGTCTGCGCATAGTCCCAGTAGGGGAAAGGCTGGTATAACGTAATGTACCATGAAAATAGCTGCTCAATTTTCCCACTCACAGCTTTTCTGAAGCCGGCCTGCTCCACCCTGCATATGCCTCCTGTCAAAGAAACTGGAGGCGCTGGGTAAGGACTCAATCGCATCAATATGAAGCTGAAAGTCACAAGGACAACACAAAATAGATAAACTGTTGCCTCAGGGTAGGGAGAGTCCAGAACAAGGTCCAGAGTTCCATGACACGAGGAAACACAAGGGTAGGAGTATAAGGAATATACAAAGTAAGAACATGCAAGAACAACATTAAGAGTAAGTTACAGGGCAATCAGGCAGCAAGACAGGAAACAAACAAGGTAACGAGCAAAGAAACATGACAGGAAACAACCTGAGCGATCTGGTGTACAATACAGGATCAGGTGTGTGGAGCTGGGGTAGAGGAGAGAGGGTGAGCGGTGGCGTGTGACAAGCAGGAGCAGGGGAAACAGGGACACACACACACACAGAGACAAAGGAGGAGTGTGTCTCTCCTTTCCACCCTGTTACACTTTGACTAAGGTTGACATGAGCACACCCTCACCACTCTCTCTTCTCTCTTGCATTTGTGTACATTAATGCTCAATGCATGCATGTTCACTCGGATGGTCTATCTCTCAGGTTCTCTCTCTCTCTCACTCTCCCTCTCTCACACACACACACACACACACACCATAAGGCACCCTGTCAGGTATTGAATAGGCAGTGCTGCAGAGCAGAAGCAGCCAGAGAAGCCTTGGTTATTCATGTGTGATGGTGCTGCTGCAGAGGATCCAGCTGGCTCTCACAGCGCTATGTCAGTGTGTATGAATGTGTGTGAGAGAGCAGGTTGGAGCCAAGAATGTACGTGTCATAGGTGTGCATGTGTGTGTGTGTGAGAGAGAGAAGGAGGGAGGTGAGTCAGAGAGTGTGTACACCTGTCAGTTTGAGCGAATTCACTCACCTGTGACGTCCTCATTCTGTCTCTCCATAAGATGTCAGTGAGAGTGCTCCTCTCAAAGGCCCAGATGACATACACACACATATGCACACACACACACACAGCACAAAGTCATATCAGCCACGGGCAGGTGTTGAGATCACTGACTTCTGAAGAGGATTTCACCTATGGCAGTTTGAATGTGTGCCATGTGTTTTCACCCTGAGTAACGAATGCTTCTCTCTCTGTCTCAGGTTCTCTCTCAGCGTGTGTGTGCGTGTGTGTGTGTGTGTGTGTGTGTGTGAGAGAGAGAGAGAGAGAGAGAGAGAGAGAGACTCAGAGACACAAAGGAGAGCAGAAAGATGCAGGAGAGCAAAAGCGAAGGCGTAAAGTGTGAGAAAGAGAGAAAACGGAGCAGATGTGAAAATCTATTTGTCTTTTGGTTTGCAGCCGTGACAGTGATAATGAATCCTGGAGGACACACACTCCCATGCACACAACTGGGGACAGCTCTCACATGTGCTCAAGCTGCATTCTTCCATCTAGTGGCCACATACTGTATGTACACACACCATTCACACATCTATTCCTGGATGCAGCTATGGGCAGAACCACACACACACACACACACACTTCTACGCACAACAGGGTGTGTAATAGAGGTGAAATTCTGTTCCTTTATTGATTAGGGGGGGACATGTCAAACTGTGTGATTTGATGACAATTAATTTTGCACTGTAGGTGACCAGGAGCTGATCTTGTTGTGATCTTGTTGTTCATTTTACTATTTTGTGCGTATTTGCAGCCTCGCCATTGTCATTATATTGGACTTTGTTAGTTCTCATGTTCATTTAAGGGAAAAAATAAACGGCTAGATGGAAGATATGAAGAAAGTAAGTTGGCCGCATTATGTTACTGTTTAATCATTCTTTGTCTGCTCTTATGCATCAGGACAAATGTTTCCCTCTAGTGGCCATCATCAGACCCTGGCCTGTACTTTAGTACTTCATCATTTACTGGCCTTTAAAATATAATTGATTTTCTTATTATTGGTCCTTGTATTGCAACAAATACTGTAATTACAAGACTATGTGATGCAGTAGTCGGTGTCGGAATCCGATCCTATGCCCTCTGGCAGGGTCGCATGGTTGAGGAATGATGATGGGAGACCTGAAACACCTGCAGCCCCCAGGTTACAGCTTATCATTTAATTTAAAATCATATGCATTTAAAGGTAGGCATTAGCTGTCTAAAATGTAATGCCAGGCCAGTATTCCGGGTGTATGTGTGTAAAGTGCTCCATCTTTGCTCCACACACAATGAATTCACTGTCTTGTTACATAAGAGTTAACAACCTTTAAACATTATAATTAGACATCAGGTTTCATCATTTTATCAGCAGACTGCTTAATGTCTTGGAAGTGAACTTTTGGCCTTTTGATTGGCTGTCAACACTCTCATTGGGGACACACACACACACAAAGCATAATTACATCTATATGCTACACTGCAGAACTCTATTTAACTCGATCCTTTCTGCAGAGGCAGATGTGCGATTGAACATATATTTTTCCGTTCTAGCTGTAGCCTGTAACACCTCGAGGCTTTGCCCACAATTCTCAGCTCTGCCTAAGGATGCCATCATGTCAGCCAATTAATGAACAGGGAGGACTGCTGCTGCTGAAAACAGAAAGTAGGTGGTCACTGAGGTCACTGCTGTCACTTGCGTTCTCTCTCTCTCTCTTTCTCTTTCTTTCGCTCTCTCACACACATGCACATACACAACTGTGTCACAGCTGCCTTCTTCATTCTGTTGCTGCTTCACTAGGACCGGGGCTGCGGACAGAGAGGGACTGATTCAGATTTCCAGCCACTTTGGCTGTGAGGGGGTTTGCTGCTGAGATTTATGTCCACAATTATGTTGTTTTGGTAACCTCCATTTTATTATTTAATTAAACTTTGGTTAATTGTGTATTTGTGTAATGAGATAACTGCCGTATTTTATTTCTTTTCTTATAGATTCTATAAAAACTGTAAATTCCATCCAGTAAAAATTTAATGTACACTCAGACGATCCGAAAGAATACAAATCAAGAAAACTAAATAGTAGTTGTAAAAGGCAAAAGTAAACGAGCTGAAATAGTATAATATAATGAAATATAATATAATATAATATAATATAATATAATACAATATAATATGATATAATATAATATAATATAATATAATGTAATATAGTATAATATAATATAATATAATATAATATAATATAATATAATATAATATAATATAATATAATATAATATAATATAATATAATAATATAATCCGGCTCCATGTGATGTCAGCCATGTCTTCCGTCCCTCCCCTCTGGACGATTCACCCTGACGTCATCACGCACGATTTCCAAACAATGCTCGCGAAAAAGCCACGTTGACAATCCGGACAGAAGTGTAGTCCATAATATCACGCCGAATACAGCAGAAACCGTTTGTAGACGTTCCGACTCTTTGTAGCGGCGGACAGAGGACCGAGTAGACATGTCTTCACCACCGAAGGATAAAATCGAGACCAAAGCGGGACATCCCCCTGCAGGTAAACACCCAGCTGTGGCTCTAGGTTGTTTTTCAAAGCTTCCTCAAAAAGCATGAAGGCCTTTGATTCAGTTTTCGCGATTTAACAACACAATAACACGCTTGAAATCGTTTATAACTGTGCGGTTGTTAGATTTGCACACGTGAACGCATCACCGCTGCTCCGACTTTATGCATGTAAATCTGTCACATTTGTCACCTTTATGTGTTGCCTTCACTTCCTGAGTGACGGGAGGCTCTGCACCGCAGCCGGGCTGTGATCGCAGTCGAACCAGAGGGGGTTTGGGTGCTCACGTTGGGGGCAATGAACGTTAGACATTACGTGGAGGTTCGCAAGGCTGAGCGCAGTGTGTGTGCGGGGAGGTAGAGGGGACGTGGCCATATGCAGCGTGGCGGGGCGCTGGGCCTCCGATCACACACACACACACAAACACACACACACACGCGCACACAGATAACAAGTTACCTGTGGGTGCCGCAGCCGGAGATCAAGGTCGCCTGCACACACAGCATGTACCCCGCAGTTCAGTGTCTTGCTAAAGGACACTTCAGCAGGGTGGCTACATGCCAACACTGTGATTTGAACTTGAGCACCATGCTTCACTTTAGCTGCACACATGTCCGCCTGCATGTCAGTCAGTTAATCTATCTATGTTTCCATATAAAGACATTGATTTAGGACTGGGCTCGATTTTTAAAGGAAATCTGGGAATCTGAACACTGGGAATCTTGGCTGGGCAGCAATGTAAATTTATGCACAACATTTAACTTTACTTACTTATTAACTTATTTGTTCGGTGCTGTATATTTGTCCACACAATACAGGAAAAAGAGAATAAACTTCAAAATAGCCATTTGAGTTGGGTGTTATTGCCTAATTTTTGTCTGTCTTAAGTGCAACTGTGTGTTAAAGTGTGTACATTCACCCACTTGTGTGTGTCCGTGCGTGTGTTCTAGTAAAGGCAGGCAACATGAGGATAGTGCAGAAGCACCAGACAGCTGCTGCTGCTGCTGTTCCTGCAGCCCCAGAGCCAACGGAGGACGATGACAGCGAGGAGTATGTGAGCAGCAGGTAATACACGCACACACACACACACATGCACACTATATACACTATACACTGAGGAATCAATAAAATAGTTCCACAGTAAATCCTAGCAGGGAAACTTTATACTTTACGGTGTGTCTAATAAACTGGTAAGGCCATGACATCATACATACCATAGGGATTACACTCACTTAATTGCCTCTTTTAGTGAATCAACAGTGTAACAATGGCTGGATTGAAAGACGGACTGCAATGTTTCTGCCTCTGGTGATTTTGGAAGCATGTACTAACCACACACACACGCACACCTACACATACACCTACACACACAGATTTAGATTTGACAATTCCGCTGGTTTCACTTTAGCGTTAGGCTCTTCTCTGCACACTCCAGCTTTACAGAGGTGTGTGTGTGTGTGTGTGTGTGTGTGTGTGTGTGTGTGTTGTGCTCCTTCTGTAAACAACAAAATGACTCCATAATTATAGCATTAACTTCAACAGTCCATTCATCAGTTGCTATTGTTTACTTCAGCCACCTTTTATGTAGTTTACATCCCACATGGCCTCATTTCCCAAGTGGCAATTATTTAGTTTGCATATTGGTATAGAGGCTTTTGTTCCATGTTATTACATGTCTGATTCTCCCCCCACATACGCTATCTACTCCACATTTATGAAGCCCTGTCAGCTCTGTGTGCGTCGGTTCAGGTGGCATGTTCACACTATATATCAGTGTGTGCGTGAGTGTTGGTGAGAGCTGGCGGGCGGTGCACATTGCACGCTGACTCACAAGTTTCAAGGACACTGCAAGCTGTCAAGAAATGTTGTGCATAAACTCCACGAATCAGCAACTACACCCAGACACACTTCAACATATATTTGCAGATTCCCATATTTACATACAGTGTTTTACTTTTAAAGCAGAAATAGTATCAAGTGAGACAGCGTGCATGTCTCTCTTTGCTCCATTGATGAGTGGCAGTATTAGACCAAAGGTAAAGAAGCAAGGTCAAGTTAATGATAAGAGCGCATAAACAACACGTGTGTTTGGCTCATGGCTGACGAGGGAAAAAGCCAAGTTGAGAGGCAGAACACGAGAAGTATTTAAGGCTGTCTGCTGGACTGTTGCCAAGGGTGTGACTGCCATCCTTGCCATGTGACAGAGTGTGTAATCCCTCGTTTTATTGCGTTGCTTCAGAGGATATGAGTCATATACCGCTCGTCTATCATGGGACGGCCTAATCTGCTCCCTACTACCAGAAATGAAATGATTAGTCAATAAATCAATACAAAGTAGGTATAATGCTTTTTGTTATCATCCCGCTGGGTTTTTTGTAGTGGTATATTGTGGGGGGAGGGGGAGTGTTGGGAGATTGTAGAAGTTGCAAAAGTTGTGCATCCAGGAAAGCCCCGTTCATCCATCACTGCCTCTGAGCTTCGTCAGTCTAAAATCCCCCCAAGTCTGAAGCCAGCGATGAAATGTTTAGCCTGCGTCTGTGCTTTGTGGTCTGGGGAGTTTGCCTGATGCAGCAGGGTTATTCTGCAGGACTGCTTTTAAAGAGACAGCGCCATAATTAAACTGTTTTTGATTTTGTGTGTGTGTGTGTGTGTGCACATTGGTAATAGAAGTCCATCATTGCTGTATTTGAAAGACTGAGAAATACATCAATTATTCATTAATTCATGTTTTAAAGAGTTGCGCCTTTTCCCCCCTATTTCTCTTAATTCCTCCTGAAACATTTCTTTAAAGAGCTGCCAAAGAATGTGTGCTATGATAACAAATTAGACAAAGTAGACACTGAAATCTCTACGGGGCTCCATTGTGAATGCGCCTATATCTTGATAAGTTCCTTTCGGCCCGGCAGAGTAAAAGGAGGTTTTAACCTTTGGCCTGTGAAAAGTTAATCTTTAACTAAAGATTAGCTGTCACTTTATCCAAAAAGAGATGCTGAGTAACTGTACTCTTTCAGTAAATACCAATAGTAAAACTCTCTCACACACACACTCTCTCTCTGTGTGTCACGCTGTCACGCTGATGGACGTCTAGCAGGTGGCTACTGGGTAAATTTTGCATTAGTAGCAGCCAGTGGAGCGTTGTTCTGAGGGGGAACACCTGCCGTATCCAATCTAGCCAAGATGGACAGATGGGGCAAATAGAGAGAGAGGGAGAGTGGGGAGGCCAGGATTGTGGCTTGGAGGAGAGGGAGGGACTTTGATGGAGAGAGGAAAGAGGGATGCTCGGGGTGACACGGAAGGAGGAGAGCGGACAGGTGTTGGTAGTAAGTAATAGAAGAGCAGCGTGGAGGGCTTCGGGGTGAGAGACGGAGGCAGCGGCCAGGACAGCAGTGACCCTGGCAGGATAACTGCCCGCTGTCAGGTAAGTGAGTCTGGAGGAGAGGAGACTTACTGGAACGGGCAGATTTCAGACACAAACACTTGTAGATAAAGAGGAGATGCAGCGTAGCCGGCATGTAAGATCACAATAAAGGGAAAACATGCAGCTTAAACTCTAAATAGGCTGTCTGGGTTTATGTCACAATCCAACAACCTCTGCAGATACATTGGACCTTACAAATGTTCAGATGGCACAGCAGTGATGGCAGCAACTGGTTTGTAATTGTCTAATGGAGTGTTTGGACATAGTGTTCAGGCCCGCTGGCTGTACTTCGCCTATCCCGTACATCCTGCCGAGAGGTGGATGTGTCGCTAAAGCTCGGGAAAAAAAGACTGGGATGTGCCCCTTCCATGCTTGACTAAGTCATACCTGGAGTGAGCTGGAGCTGGAAGCTGAAAGCTCAAGCGAAAAGTTGAAGAGAGAGAGAAAGAGAGAGAGGGAGGGAGGGAGAAAGAGGGTTAGACGTAGGAGGAGGGAAGACAGGCAACAGGCATCTGTTTCTATAGCAACCACCACCTCGCCGACGGCAACAAAGTTCCTGGGAGGCAGTGGCTCAGTGGGTAGTGCTTCTGCTTGGGAACCGGAGGGTTGCCAGTTCGAGCCCCTGCCGAGGTGCCCCTGAGCAAGGCACCGAACCCTCAATTTCTCCCCCCTCTGCGAAGGGTGGTAATGTAATGTAAGTCGCTTTGGAGAGCGTCTGCCAAATGATCGTAATGTAATGTTCCTGCTCTGCTGAAGCAGGGAGCTTCAGCTGAAGCAGGGAGGAGGGTGGGGTAGCGGTTGTCGTGGTGATTGGTTTCATAGCGAAAGACTGGCCAGCTAAAGGAGAATCCATCGTGGATTAATGAATTAAATTAAAATGTGCGGTCTGCCGTCTCACTTCCTCGCCTCCTAACTCCTCTCCTCTTCTTTCCCTGAGTCCTGTCTGAAGGATGGCCTGTCACGGCTCTCTGCTGCCCCCTGCGGGCTCTCTGCAGCCTCTGCAGCCTCACCCTGACATTTAACCAAACCACAGCTCACCGCCCGTCTATCAAGCCTCATCCCAGATTAACATTTAGGGCCTTTCTTCTGTTAATCTGTCTGTAAATCCGTCTGTCTGTCAGCGAGGTGAATACTGTCATGCAGCTTTCCGAGTTTGAAGATTGCTACCGAAAAATGACACTTAATGATGACGTAATGGAGGAACATGGCGAGGTTTGGCGGTGATGATGGCTTCAAATTAGCCGACGCTCGTTTCCCCCGTGGAGGTTGCAGTTTGACTCCCACTCTACTCTTGTCCTCACCTCTCTTCCTCTCCCTCTCTCTCTCTGTCTGCCTCTGTGCCTTTGATTGACCTCCATTCTCTTCCTTTCTTTGTTACCTCTCACCTTGCCCCTCCACGTCACCTCCTATCTCCTTCCTTCCTTCCTTCTCATTCATTCTCCTCTCTCATTTATTCTCCTTTCACCTCCTCCTCCAGTAATCTCTCTCTCTCTCTCTCTCTCTGTCTCTCTCTCTCTCTCTCTCTCTCTTCTCTCTTCCCATCCCATCCCATCCCTCCTTCTCGCCTAGTGCACGCCTGTGTCTGTCCAGGATGAATGGGAGCTATTTAAGCTGCTGGCAGGTCTATCCTGTGTCTGTGTGTGTGTGGCCCCTTTGGACTATTTCACTTGTGAAAACATTTGTCAACATAAATGTATGAAAAGTGTAAACATCCGACGACCTACACAGTGTGAATTAAATAGATCGTAGAGCGCTCACACACACACACACTCTCTCTGTCTCTCTAATGGATGCATAGCATGGACCCTTAATGTTTGGTATACAAAGCTTTTACTTTCTCCCCCCTGCTTGTTTTCTCTCTCTTTCCAGTCCACCAAAGGTTCCCGTGGTCGTGTCTGGAGTGGTCACAAAGGTAAACACACACACACACACACAAACAGGTTGTAATATTTGATCTTCTTAATAAATCAGAAAATGTTTTGTTGAGGTGAATAGATGAAGAACTAATACTAATTTCCATATATGGGCATGGCTTGTAATTTGTCTTAAAGGTCAGTCATTAAGTATGTAAATCTATCACCTAGGAAGTCAAATAAACATCATCTGCTAGATTACTTCTATTTAAGTACTCACACACACACACACACACACACATTCAGACACCACCAGTTGTCATTAAAAGAAACGACAGTGGCCAAAAGAGACAAATAAAATGGAAGATAAGTGGCTAAAACTGAGAACATAACGATAAAGTCGGGGTTTAGGCCAAGTCGGTAAAAGTGGGAATTGTGGTTTGTTGAATTATCTTTTTTATTTTGTCTCCGTATATGGACTAAAGTGTGTTGTTAAATGGGTAAAAATACAAAATGTGCATAGTACTGAGAAACAACAGCATATGAATGACATTCAGTGTGTTGTTGTCAGTGATTGTTTTGTGATGGATTCCTTCAATTCTGTTACAATAAAATACAAATCAATAAAACACTGCTAACTACAGCAAACGCCAATACAAAGACACAAAGTGCTCCCTAGTGGGTTCCAATGTGTTGTAAATCCCACAGTGTGTGTGTGTGTGTGGGGGGGGTCTTGTTAGATTCTACAGCTTTGACCTGTAACTATGGAAAGTGGGTCAAAGTCTACAAATAGCCTGTTGTTGGCTGGGGTGTGTGAGTGTGGACCCAAGTGCACAGCGTCCTTGAGCGGGTCACCCTGAAATGCGATGTTGCCGGCTCTCTCTCTCTCTGTGTGCGTGTGCGTGTGCGTGTGCGTGTGCGTGTGCGTGTGTGTGTGTGTCAGTCAGGCTGGGCAGATTATTTGCAGAAGATTGGGGTGATATCAGTGAGGTGGCAGACATCCCATTTATCCCCCCCTCCCCACACAAACCCCCCAATCCCCCCCTCCACTATCACAACCATCAAACCCAGAGGCTGAAGCGGCACAAAGCCTCCAAAAAGCCTTTTAGGAGTGAGACATGCGTGTGTGTGTGTGTGTGTGTGTGTGTGTGTGTGTGTGTGTGTGTGTGTGTGTGTGTGTGTGTGTGTGTGTGTGTGTGTGTGTGTGTGTGTGTGTGTGTGTGTGTGTGTGTGTGTGTGTGTGTGTGTGTGTGTGTGTGTGTGTGTGTGTGTGTGTGTGTGTGTGTGTGTGTGTGTGTGTGTGTGTTTAGCTATATTTCCTTCATAGGTGCTTTAGGAAATGCTGTATTAAGCTGTAAACTCAGTCAAGTCGGCAAAACTACTCACAATTTATTGCGATTTTCAAGCACACTGGGGAGTGCAAAGTATATTTAAAAGCTAAAGTTCAATAAAAACCAAGAAGGAATTGTTGAAAAGACGTTTCTTAATGAATGAGCCTTCTGGTTTCTGTAAAGGAATATACACACTGGGTCCTTTAAAGCCATAACTCCAGATGCCGACTTGTGTCCACGGAAGCAATGGCACCCGATTCTTGAAAAGTGACATATTAGATGACCAGGGACTGTGTGATAAAATGATGGGCAGAGAGAGGTGGGAAATGGCTCCCTTCTGGTAATCCGGGTAATGTGTTTGAGTCCCTCCTGTGCCTTCACATCAGTGGGGAGGAGATGAGCTTTGAGCTTCACAAGAGCGAAAAATGGCCAAAGCAAAGGTCAAAGCCATCCACATTCCCTGCAGTTAGGGCGGGAAAATGGCTCTATATGAAAGTGACTGACCCACACACACACACGCTCACTGTTTAGAAGTTTTGTGGCCGACTGCACACAGCTACTGCAAGGCTTCATTACAGTGCCAACACAACACGCATGTACAGTACACAAAGGATTAGGGTCAAGCAAGGGTGGGGATGGTGAGTGGAGTTGAGTGAGAGGCTCAGAGGAAGGATGGTGTGTGTGTGTGTCTGTGTGTGTGTTTGTTTCAACTTAAATGGTTAAATTGGTTATGTAAGCATTTTCCATCTGGATGTTCTAATACAGATTAGAACAAGAAGGAATCAAGCATTGATGTTGGAGCAAAAACATCCACATATGTAGATTTCGATGCCCATGTATGAGTATGAGTGTGTGTGTGTATGGAGGGATGGATGGATGTGTTGATATCTCCTTAACTGTAGCTGAACTGCCACGTAATCCACTCAGTTATTAACCATTTAGAGGCACGGCTGCACTCAGTTACCCCCCCTCCCCCCTGCGGTTCCTCCATCTTCTCACCGCTGCTTCCTCTCCTCCCTCTTCTGTTTCAGGGTGATAAGGATTTCACCCCTGCAGCCGCCCAGGTAGCTCACCAGAAGCCCCAGCCTGGTGTCCCCAAGCTGCCCACTGCCCAGCACCTCAACCAGCAGATCCACCAGCCCCGCAAGTGAGCCCCACGCCCAAAAGGCTACAGCGGCTACGTCTAAAACCCACCAGCTGGCCTTCCCAGTGGAACCCACAGGATGAAGACGACCCCCCCCCCCCACCAGGCAACCATTGTCGTATGAATAATCAAGAGTAATTTTTTGCTAGCCTGTTGCATTGCTTTATATGAGGAATTATCAGGAATTTATCAGCAACAACTGTACAAATATGGCCATTATTGAAGTCCAGGTTTGCGCCGCTCTGAAGAGGGATAGGTCGGTTTGAAAGTCTTAATGTGGTGCAGAAGGCTGGCAGGACGTCTGAAACATCAGATCAGTGCAATCGGTCGATTCAGCCCCTAGAGGGCCGCCGCTTCTCTATTCATCTTTTATCTATCTATGGCCACTTTCACAGGCAAAAACCCAGTCACCAGTTGACGAACACAAATCAGTCGCACTTGAAGGAACCAGGGGATGCTAAACCAAACCTTTGATCCACGCATGTCTCCACGTCACAGTTTACATAAATATTTGGCTCAAATTATCACGTGATTCAAGAGGTTTCCTAGTTCGGTCCTGCCTCCCACTTCTTGCCTTCAACTAACAACCCCCCCCCCTCTCTCTCCTTTAGTTGTGTGCCTTGTTGGAGTGGACATCTCTATTCCTAGATGAACACATTTTAATGTAAACTCAACCTTGCGTCGTTGTAAATCTCCCAGAGTGCCAGTATTTGTGCCGTTTGACTCGACATTGACTGACGTGTCCTTTTGCCAATACTCCAAAACAGAACCGCATTAGATAAACCAAACAAACTCTTCAATTACATTCACCGTGATGTCGCTTTAAGAAAACTGCGTGCTTGCTTTAGCATATCTTAGATGGAAAAGAGGGGAAAGGGACTCGGCTCCACTGCAGGCCTATAGAAGTGCTGCAGAGGAGAGAGAACATCGGATGAATGTAAAGAGGGATTCATACATTCCATAAGAACCAGTCTGGAGGAAGAGGAGGGCGGCATGGTGACGGTGCTTCCTCAGTGTGTATGTGACGCAGATGCTGTTTGCCGGAGTGTGAGCAGAACGTGTCGGCATCCAGATCCACAAAATCCAGATCAGCACATGCCTCGCACTTGCATATATCAACACAGACACACACAGACACACGCGCCCAAACACCCTTCTTCCTTAATTACCCATCCCCCTTAAACTGAATTGTCATTTCCGCGCAACACTAACGTTCAGGTTTCCATGAAAGAAATTTATCTTGACAAGAAGGAATAATTTCCGCTGTTAATTTAAGTGTTTTGAAAGAAGAGTTTTATTTTTGTTTTTGTTCGGTTCTTTTTCTTGAGTAAATTGTTCAAATTGTACAAATCTTTAGTCACTGAGTGGACTTGGGTATTAGCTGTGGTTGTCATAGTAAATAAAGATAAAGACTATCTTGAAACCTGTTTGTCCTCATTGGAAAGACTTGAGAGGCGACGGCTTCTTCCCTCTCTGTCTGCTCTCTCTGTCGTTTATTGATTATCGATCTTGTGCAATGTGCCCACGTCATCATTAGTAGGAGCTGAATTAGCTCTCGGGCGCTGAGGGAATTGGGGTCTCAGGTGCTGTTCTGAAATGAGATGCCAGAGTCCCATATTTTGATCATCTGCAGCTGGTGAACTCACACACACACACACACCCGGAGTGCACCAGGTGTCGGCCCTTTGCACGAGTGCCTGCAGCCAGCTGTTTTGTCGGTTTGTGTTGGCTCACTGCACTGTCCCCATGCAGGCTTAGCAGGGATGAGCCTCCAACTGCAAGCTCAAACACTTTTTACTTATTAAACTGACGGAAGGAATTGAAAACTGAGAGCTTTTACATCCTTTACCTGATTGTAGAACTGTTTGGGGCTTTCATATGCAAATTCATGGCAACATGATGTAATCTCAAACTGTGGTATTTCATCTGTCCATCCATTTCATCTGTCCATCCTAGATCACATCGACCTTTTTGTTTGAATGAACCAGGATTCATTTTGGTAAGAGAATTGTATCGTGACACATTTGTTAGAGTAAATTGCACTGATGAGATCTCAAATCATTAATCGGATTTGGCTCCAAGTTTTCGTATCCAAAGTGTAGAAGGAACCAAGTAGTTGAGCCTTGAGCCAGATGTGTAACATTGCTCTTCTTCATCATATTCCAGCCTCTGTGTGGGAGTTTGTAGTAGACATAGACAGCTGACCTGCAGTGTTAGTAACTCCGATTTAAAGTGTGGGCAGAAAGTTAAAGCTGTATTTTCTCTACCAATGTTATAAAAACTCTCAAGCCTCCAGGCGGCATTTGAACCCGCAGCATCAACTCAAACTGCTTTAGGACCACTTAGCTTTATTAAGTAACCCCGGTCCTAAGTATACACCGCCAGCTGTGCATGTGGTCATCAGGGACATTCAAACCCGCTTGGACTAGCTGAGACTGGTCCATGTCTGACGGGCTTGCCTGAAAACCTTCCATTATCTGTCTTCACACTGATGCGGCAGTTTGCTCAGTCAACACAGGGCAGTGGGAGGAAAGAGTGTATGAGCCATTTAGGTCAGGACCTTTTTTGTATTTGCTTTTGGCTATTTCTGATAAGGCAGCTGGACACAGTCTTACGTTGCACTGCCTCTTCTCACTCGTGTTGCAGAAACAAAATCGTGCTGTTCTTCCTCCTCAGCACATTCAAAGAATGTAAGAATTAATATTTAAAGCATGCAGTATTTAAGTCATTAGCTCTGGTCTGAAATTGATCAATGTAGATAATGAATTTTTCAGCAAACTTGGATGACATCATCAAGCATGTTCAGGGACATGTCGCATTGGCTCTTCCTTATACAGTGATGACAATGTAAGGTAAGTTTGGACATCTGATGTGACTAATTCGTCTGCAACAAACGTTAAGACTGCTATGGAAGCGATTACCACGACCAACCAGCAGAGGGCACCAGCTAAGGGTTGCTCAGAGGCCAGACAAAATGACTCATTCAGTGCTGATATTATCTCAATCTTAACCTGTAGCATGAGTCTAACAGCGAGCAGTGTTTACTTGCCTACATCAGAGTCCCTGTGGGTGGGTGGGTGGGTGGGTGGGGTTGGTTGGTTGATTCTGGTTCCGGTTTAGGAGAAGGCAGGGCAGGGGGTTGGTCAAATCCTGAATCGCTTCATAATCTCATGTTACAATCTGCCATCAGATGTTTCAGATACCATGCTGACCTAAATATTATCAGATGCATTTAGGCCTAATAGGTTTGTCTCTCTATCTCTGGTACACACAATCACATTACACACACACACAAACACACACACACACACAACCACACACACACACACACACACACACAGTCGCTCCTTCCTCCACTTCTAATCTTTAGATATATGAACTGCCAGAACACAAACCCATCCACCTGTAATGCACAAACAAATCAGTCCTGACTGGGACTTAATAGCTTGTCACAGATGTCGGCAGGTGATCGATCTGCTCGTATTTCAACTTGGTTCTCTATTCCAAAGAAGAATTTAGCTCAGTCTCTAGATATGTGCTTTTATTTCGTGGTCACGCATTGTAGGTCTTGATGCTGCATTGCAAGCAAGAATCCATTTGCATGTTCAGTATTTTCTCATGTTAAGCTTTGATATGTTAATCCCCCTTAAAGCCCTTGCGGTTTGTTAAGTGTAGAGTTCATCAAACTTGCAGTTATCTCGTTCTCTGTCTTGTTCTCTGGCTCAAATGACATACTCGGGGCAATACAGGCGCCGATTGCCACTCTGCCAATGAAGTTTGTTTGAAGAAAGGATTTGGCCCCATAACCCCCCTAGCAACTCGTCACCATGTATATTAGACACACACCCTCGGATGGCACTTCCAACTACAAATGCCACGAGGAGTTAGGACTGTGAAATTGTGCTCTCAAAGATCACAACAATGTCACATCACGTCTTTCCCTTCGGCTCTGTGTTTAACCTCACAGCTAAGTTTCACCCCATTATTCCCACTTTTCAGTCAAAACGGGGAGCTGACCTCTTACTCGATCACCCCTTGCCTGCCGTTCCATATGTTTGGGATTATGGCGCCGTCCACATTGACAGAGACGAAACTCATTGTTATTACCGAGTAAATGTTTGTATTCGTTAATGCTCCAAACGCTAAGGTTTGTAATGGAAATCTAGTTTCCTCTCATATGCAATAAAGACAAGCAAAGTCAGTCACTTTCTAATTTTACTTAACCGCTTAGACATAACACAGCTGGGCCATTTTGACATTAAACAGTAATGAGAGAGCATCAATATTTGGCTCCCTCACACCCACATGTTACCCTGTGTGTGCTGTGCACCCGTATGAAATGCAGATTACAAACCACCTCATTCACTCCATTAAAGTTTCTCACAAATATAACCAGTGTGAATGTGATTTTGCAATGTAAACGTTCTTCCCACATCGACGTCAACATTTACATCACAACAGTGTTAAGTCTTGGTCTCAAATATAAAGATTTAAAAAACACAGTCTTGTTTTTATACTGTATACCGGCATGTGCAAAAGACCGTACTGAATAAAAACAATTATTAAAGGTTCTCATCTAAAAAGCAT
Source organism: Genypterus blacodes (assembly GCF_046128005.1). Lineage (NCBI taxonomy): Eukaryota > Metazoa > Chordata > Actinopteri > Ophidiiformes > Ophidiidae > Genypterus > Genypterus blacodes. The sequence goes on along the minus strand of NW_027466885.1, from coordinate 6,992,458 downwards.
GAAAATCTCTAATATAAACTGTATATTCAAAATACATTCAAGGGTTTGTCAAAATAAAGCCAACAACATTGCATGTAAAGTTATTGCTATCAAATGTCATTAGGTTCTATAGGAGCTTATTAGTTCAGCTTTCTTGGTCAATATTACTCGACTGTTATTCGCTCCCACCTCAGGCAGAAACATGAGCTCTTCTCTGTTGGGGTTAGAATCAGAGTGAATGTAAACGGACTGTGTGTCTCTCATTCACACACACACTCGTCAAGGCGCCTACCTGCTCATCAGGAGCACTTATAGGGGGTTCAGTGTCTTGCTCAGGCTCTAGGATCTAACGCACTATAAAAAACATAGACCCGACTCTTGACTCCATTAAAAAGCAATAAATATAAAAAAATAAATGACCTAGAAACATTTTCAAGTATCCAATCCCCTGGATGTTCCCTGCTTGTCACCTCAAAGGACACAGAGAGAAGATGCACTTCTATATCTGGCAAAGCTCCATGTTACAGACGCTCCTGCTCATCCTTCTTCCTTACACTGACAGCAATTCAATTAAGGATGCAGAACTGAGCAGGCAAAAGCAATCTACGGTTTCCTTTCTGTTCATTTAAGGTTCACTCAGAGGACATTTCCTGTCCCCAGTATGGCTTGTCCATTACCAGGCTTCCCCTCTTTGTTTGGGAAATCTTCCTGAGAGAGGCTATGATGTCATTTCCTCCTCCCAGCAGCAAGGTGTCTTTTGGTGATGGTCTCCAGCCTCCTCTTCTCCGCCTCCTCAGCTTTCTTCCTCTCTTCTTTCAGCACCTTGTAGCGCCACTTTGGGATCTGCAGCAGGCTCACCGCTCCGTCTCTGGTGCTGCTCTTCCTGTGGATTTTTTCCGGGACGTAAGTGGGAGTGGGGGCTTTGGACACCCTCACCTTAGGGATGCCGAGTCCTGGCCTGATGCTGCTCCGCCTCAACTGCTGGCTGGTTCTTCTCAACTCGTGGCCAATGCTTGGAACACTCGTTCTGGAGCTCCTCAGTGGAGGCGCGAGGCTTTGGGAATGACCGCTGGCCCTTCGCTCGGCTGAGCTCTGGAAGAGTCTGCGTACGCTCTCCGTCTTATCAGCATTTAGGGGCCGGGGCTCCTTGGCCCTCTGCTGGCAGACGATTTCGGGGACTGCGTGGCGCCGTTTGCCCACACTGGGGGGACTGTCAGGACATACCTGAAAGAATAGTAACAGTCAAGTTACTATTACAGTTATTGTTACAGTTAGAACACAACAGGCTTGTTATGGGTTGGAAGCATAACAGCAGTTGGATAAACTATTAAACAATAAAGAGAGGAGAAGATGGAATAATTAATATGATGTGTTTCAGCATTATTGTTGAGGTACAGCGGTGCTCCATCCACACAGGTGAGTTTAATTGTGACTGATTAGACCTCTTATAGTGGGGAAATAGGCAAATGGCTCCACCTGAAGATACAGACTAAGCTCTGGGAATAATGTAGAATAACAGAAGTGTAATTCAGTGTAATGTAGAGTCACCGTGTGGCAGGCCACGGCGATGAACGGACTCCTCATGGCGGTCGTCAAAAAAACCATGTGGTCGATGACGCCGTCGTCCTCCGGGTTGGTGAAGTTTGCGATACTGAAGATGTTCCGCACCGTGTCTGACAGGCGCTTGAGGCAGCCGCGCGGCTCCCGGGCTTTGGCCACCAGTGAAGCCAGCGGGGCCCACTCCAAACTGAAGAGAATAGAACAGCCAATACACATCAAGACGCACACATAGGTTTACTTACAAGCTATGTAATAATGTCTTAACATACATATTAGTATAGAACAGAACAATACATTTGCAGTATGTAGGAAGTTTTGCAAACAATAGCAGTATTTAATCTTCAACCTGAAAAACACACTTTCACATCTTTCAACATTGAGAAAAAGAAATATGATGTAATCAGCATTGCCAGTATGCTTCATCTCTCCAAATTGCTGCATCATAGGACATTTCCCAAAAACGAGAAATATAAGAAACCCCCCCCCCACACACACACACACATATACAGAGTGTAGTTTTACCTGTATGTGTCACAGAACTGGTGGGCACAGGGTCTCTCCATGAGGCGCGACATGGCCCATGCAGTATCATACCGGCCTGTGAACAAAGCCCATTCCCTCGCAGTCAGGTGTCGCCCAAAGTCCCTCACACTCCACTCAGCTCCTATCAGAGAGCCGCAGAGAGAGAGAGAGGGGGAGCTCAATATCAGTAGAATGTGTTTTGTGTGTTCTGATGGCTGAATAACAGTAAGCGTGTCTGCCCCTCACCCGCCATCATCAGCGAGCGCACGCACTCTATCCGGCCCTGCATGGCGGCCTTCATCAAGGCGGTGAAGCTGTGGCAGTTTCTTCTCTCCGTGTCCAACCCGGCGTAGTAGTTGAGCAGGTAGTTTGTGATTGTGATGTGTCCTTGGCGAGCAGAGAGGGAGGAAGGTTTGTCAAGGCCACAGAACAAAGTCTTCCATCATAATGTTGCTTTGTTTTGGCTTTGGAGTATGTGTGTGTGTGTGTGTGTGTTAACTGGGCTTACCTGCCTGAGCGGCGGTGATGAGTGCAGTGTTTCCCTCGCTGTCCTGCCAGTTGACATCCAGGTGCGGACATTGCGACAGAGCTACCACGACGTCGACAAAGCCTTGGTAACAAGCCACCAGCAGTCCTATCTGAGACAGAGAGAGGGACGGGAGACAGGAGATGAAAAGCAGACCGATGAGTCAAGCAAGGGACAGAGAGAAGACACGCTGAGAAAACTGCGACATGAAGCTAAACGACGTGGGAAAAGTGTTGACCTATGGGGCGGCAGCGAGAGGAAAAACACGATGTCACATTCCACAACACCAGGGGGATCTTTGTGCGTCTTCCAAAACTAAGATCGGCGCATATACATGACATCAGTTGTGTTTTCGCTGAGAAATGATCCGTGGTGAACTCGGCAATGGAAACATAAGCCTCCTCTATACCGCTGATGTGTGTGTGTGTGTGTGTGTGTGTGTGTGTGTGTGTGTGTGTGTGTGTGTGTGTGTGTGTGTGCATCCCTGGCACAGTTACTCTTTTTATATGTGTTTAGGTACTGTGCCGTGCAGTGAGTGTGAGTGTGTGTGTTTCTGTGTGCCTGTCTGTGACGATGTGTGTGTGTATGTGTGGAAACTCCTGTAAAAGTTGGGTACTTTTCTGGAAGGCGTGTACTTGCATCAGCCAACACAAACAAGTTAACTTCCGGAGAGAGAGGGGGGCATGGATGGAGGGAGTGCGGCTGTGAGGGGAATGTAGGAGAAAAAATCAACGGTCTTAAAACACGCAGTGTATTAGTCAAAACAGAAGTGAGAGACTAGAGAGGGTCGATTACTCAATGTCATGATTTGACTGGAAATCCTTCCTGGGGGGGGAAACTGAGGGGGGTGGACGGGGCTTGTTTGTTTTCTCCCTTTCTCCCACTGTTGTTGGACTCTTTGTCTTATTTCTCCACAGCCCTAAATATGGAAGTATCTGTGCAAACATGTTGGTAAGAGGGGAGACGGTAAACAACATCAACACACAGACAGATTCTCTCTGATACAGCACAGACTTGGCAGTCCTCCAGTCATGCTGTGATGTACTTTAGCTTTAGTAACACGCCCCACAGCACGTCTGGAGCAATCTCAACTGTCAGACACTGTCCTATTTTCACACACACGCATCCACACACACACACACACACACACACACACACAAAACCATTAAGCATTCTACTTCACACACCTCTTCTCTGTCATACACACAGGAATATTTGGTGCATCTGTTGTGAGCTCTATTTTGATCCATGCACTCTGTACGAGTTGCTGCTGGCAATGTTGGCACGAAGCACTGGCAAAATAATACACACACACACACACATCAACACAGAATTGCAAAATGGCTGTTTTGTTTACACAATATTATCCACCCAGTGACTCTGAGGCTAAAAGGGATAGAAAGTAACAACAGTACCTGGCAGCTCAACACTGAGATGATCACAACAGCTACTTAGACTGGTGTGTGTATGTGTGTGTGTGTGAGAGAGAGAGAGAGAATGTCAGATTATGCTTACTGTTATAGGGGGGATTATAATTATGTATGTAAAGCAAATTAAGATGAAGGCAATTTCAAAGCTTTACTTTCTTGACGCTGATGGACGCAGACAGATAGACACACACACACTCTCTCTCTCTCTCGCTCTCTAATATCCTCTGGAAATCGGCCAACTTTGACCAAATTTCCTGTCATGCAGATCTATTTCCCCCGCCCCCTCTTCCTCATTCTGCGTACAGTATTGAATACTTTGCAAAGTCTGGTGAACATACTGAGTTTGACCTCAGCTTCACGCATAAATATATTATCTATATTGAATTATGTTGAATAAGTTATTTCAGATTGCAGGAGCTCACTCAAATACAGGAATTCTTATTGTTTAAAACATCTTTATCAATTCAGTGCACAACAGTATCAGACTCATTTTGCCACTGCATGAACCTTATTTCACATATATATGATGACGTATTTGTAATTTTCGCAAACTCTGGTGAACTTATTATTAGCCCTGAATCAGACATATGCACGTGCAGACACACATACACACTCAGTCAATACAAAGTAATCTGGGGTATATCCCGAGCCAGGAATAGAAAGACTAAGCCTTATCAGAGAGAGAGTGTGTGTGTGTGACATACTTGAACATACGCACTGTATCCACTGTGACCTCTGTTATTCTTTTGCTCCCAAATGAGCCCAAATTAAACCATTCATTGTGGATTTCAACCCTAAAAATCGTTGGACTTTGAAAGTTGCCGCTTACACAAGCTTGAAAATGTTGCATTTGTTTTACGTCACACAGTTCAACTTTGTCTTCAAGGACACACACATGTGCACACGCACACATGTAAACAGGCTGTGGACTGCTTTCTATCACTAACAGATACAGTCAATAGCTTCCCTGTGACTGTCTCTCTCTCTTTCTCTCTCTCTGCAGCGCTGCATTTACACGGCTGTATCAAATTAGTTGTGTATGACTGTCGCTTTGATTTTTCCACTCATCTGTATTTGCTCACAGCATCTGGTTTGCTGCCATCTGGTTTGCCAAATTTCTGTCTCTCCCACCCTCTCTAGTCTCTCTGCCTGTCTGTTTCATGGCCCATCTCACACGCTTTTGGAGCCTGTTGCCTTGGCAGGTTATGTGTCTGTCCTGATTTGTCATCAGGTCGCATCCTGTTTGGAAAATGTAATTTGGTTGGGGGGGAGAGAGAAAGAGAGAGACAGAGCTGGAGAGAGAGAGAGAGAGGGGGGCATGGTGGCCTCATTCAAATTGATTTGAGTGTGTACGTGTGTGTTTATTGAGTTTTAATGTGAGTACGACTTATCCAGTGCACTGACAGGGATGTACACACACACACACACACACACACACACACACACACACACACACACACACACACAAACACAGACACAGTCATAAACAGGGTCAGCGCCTACTCAGGGAGGACAATGGTATTAACTTGATGCACAACATGAAAAGCCATAACGCAAAGCAACAAACAGACATAATCATTAATCTTATATGCTGCAATCATATATTGTAGTATGGAATCAACACACACACCCACGTTTCTGTCTGAGCTGCTGTACATGATGCTCTGCTATGGGTTGACAGTCTGAACCTGACACTGATACTGATCGATATTAGAAATGAACATTTTACATTTAACTTTACTTTTCTCCCCTTTCCACCCCTCTTTCATATCTGGTTATTAAAGAATTCTGAAAAAAAATATTAGGGGAAGAGTTTCTGCCACGACTGACATTAAGAGTCTGATGTTTGCTGAACTTGGTGTTTGTATTGTGTCCAAGCGTGAAGCGGACCAGATCCTTGTAGACACAAAGCTGCCATTCCTGTTTTCCTAGCTGGTAGCAAAACTCCAAAACATCCGCATCACATGAACGTAAGAGCAAAGAAACGTATTTCTAATTTTCAGCACATACAACTCAAACACAAATATCAAATAAGAGTTGATTAATTAATCTTTATTTGTACTTCCTTTTTGTGCGTCAGGTTCTCCTCCTCATGCAGCCTTCAGGGTTCAGTCCTATTTGTTCCCATGCTTCCACCCTGCTGATGTGCCCTTAAGCACAACACAGACACAGCATCCCTATTGTGTGCTCAATGACTTCCGCGACAAGACAGACAGGTATGTTCAAATTAAACAGCGATTTCTTACTGATCCAACCGATTCAATCCACTTCAACTGATTCTACTTAACCTCTGTACTGGGCTCATCTCCCTGTAGGACACAAAGGGAAATGGTGTAAATCCAACACCCTTCTTTGTCTTACGCAACACATTGTCAAGCTGTGTGTTATGTTAGGATGTTGATAAGTGTGCCAGGATGTGGAAGTCACAGACACAAACACACACACACACACATGTAATCATTGTGTTGCTTAACCTATATTTTGTTCCTGACCCTAATGCATCCCGTATTTATTACTTGTTTGTGTCTGACTGAGACGTGGGGGTTTTGTGCTGCTCATTAAATTAATAATCCCTGGCCCCATGCCACCTTTCCCCTCACTCTGTTGGGAACTGTGTGTATGTGTGTGTGTGGGTTTGTGTGTCCCTGTCTCGCATAATATATTGCGACCAGGATTCAATTAAACACTTGCATAGTATCTGTGTACTGCTACAGAGGAGGGGAGAGGAATTCTGGCATTCCAATGATGTAATTGCTACGCTTCCTTCCCATGACCTCATCCCCGATTACAGATGTGCCCGAAATAGGTGGGGGGGGGACAAATTAGAGTCCATCGACCACTTATTCAATTATATTCTAAGCGAAATTTCCAACTCAGTACAGTCGAGTGCAGCGTTCCATTCTTCTGGATTTAGCCTCAGGCTCCGTAATCATGGAGAGAAGCCGTGTAAAAGGAGTGAAGGGACAAATGCCTCACTTGCATTGCTGATGACTTTTAACACTTAACAGAACCAGTAGTAACTTCTTTGACAAGGCCGATTTTTTTTTTTAAATATCTCTTTTTTTGTTAAAGGGAAATGGACAAAAACTACTTAAATATTTCACATTAAAAGACGAATGATCTCTGACATATCACACATTATTGTTGATACGTTATAGAATGTGCCAAATGCTGGTTACAAACTCCCTATATTAGCTGCATATGAAGCGTACAGATCACTGCTACATCCCGATTCTGGAATTCATGTTTAAATGTATCCTGGTTCATTAACCAACTATTTAAACTGCAAGGAAGACTAATAGCATCATCGCACTGAGAGATAATGTGTTTACCCACCCTGTGCCACAGCCAAACTGAATCAAGAAGAACAAAATGCAGACACACACACACACACACACACAAACACGTACACAAAAGCATGCTCGTGTAACCACCCACAAACACATTGTGCATTGTGTGCTCTGCTGACTGTGAAGTCTTTTCTTGGTGTAATTAAGAGTTGCTGGCTTTGTCAGCGGATACACATAATAATATGTGAACTCATAAAAATCAACCAAGGAAAGTAAGTGGTGTGTTTGAGTCCACTGGTGACCTGCTCTTAGTCCTTGTCCATTGACAGTTTGGGTTCAGGGTCAACATGCATTCAAGTCCCTGTAAATGTGTGACACAGGACGGGGCCACATACCTCCTCAAAGCCTGGAAACTTAAGTGACCACAATCCCAGAATGAGTCAAGTTCAAAACAGGAATCGGAGGCTCCTTCCCTGAGCTTCTTACATGTGTTGTCAGAAAGTTGACAAGTCAATGTCTGGTACTGACACACAAAAGACTAAGTGCTCTTGAGCAAGGCCACTTCAAACTGAGAAAACTGCTGCTATTGATGCACCAAATAATAGAGTAATAAGATATCAAACTAATGAGGAAAAAAAGTAATCATCTCTGCAATATAAAGGCACAAAAGCCCACATTAGGCCATTGTCCCTTTCAAAATAAAAGTATACATTTAAACTTTATATTGCTACACAAAGTTACTTCCACTGGTGTTATTTTGTTGGCTCCATACCCTGTTATTCCTGTCCGTCTCCTGGACCTCCTCCTCCGTCACTCCGTGCCGTATCATGATCCGAACGACGGCCGCGTTGTTGGTGCAGCACGCCTGGAAGAACGTCAGCGGCTCCGGGCTCTCCTGGGGCGAAGTGCTCTCCCAGTCAGCGAACGCATCACCAGGCGGATAGAACGAGTCGTCGGACAGGACGCTTCCACAGTCGCCCAAGTTCTCAAAGTCAACTTCTTCGAATTCATCATCGTCTTCCTCGTCATCGTCGTCGTCTTCTTCTTCCTCGCAATCCTCCTTACTGGACCCCATGTTGTCCTCATCCTCAAAGGTGGAGAGCAGCCCGTGGCGGTGGTTTGTGGCAGGGTGTGTTTGGCTGAGGTTCCCCCCGGCTTTGTGCTGCTTTTGCTGCTGCTGGAGCTGTCTGACCCGGAGCGACGTGCCCCCTCCGTCTCTGTCATCCGTGATCAGCACCATCTAATCCCCGGGTTTAGGTCACCGTCCTCCTGGGCAGAGAGCAACCTGGGGCGCGGGGTGTAGGCATGGAAGTGTCCCTCTCTCCACAACCCAGCATGGAATCAAAAGATCTTTCTCTACCTCTCTCTCTTTACCGCGCCAAATAAAACACTCAATTACATACCAAAGCGGAGGGAAATGAACGGAAGTAGTGAGTAATCATTATAGTTATCCTTTACCCTTCCTCTGAGAGCTGTTGACGGCGTCCACCCGAGCAGAGGAGCCTCCCATAGAGAGGAGAGCGACTTTGACGCAAAACAACGTGGAGTTGACAGTTATTTACCCCGAGAGAGCTGCTGAGTGGAAATGAAAGTCCGGTCGAGTGAACGCGTGGAGTTCGGGAAAGTTGAGTGAGAGCAACCGCGCAGGACCATCCCGAATAGAGCAGAGCAGAGCAGGGCGGGGCGGAGAGACGGAGAGGGAGAGAGGGAGAGAGAGAGACATAGCGACAGCAGCCCGCTGAACTCTTGTCACCTAAACCGATTAGATGGAGTCTCTCTCTCTCTCTCTCTCTCTCTCTCTCTCTCTCTCTCTCTCTCTCTCTCTCTCTCTCTCTCTCTCTCTCCCCCCCCGGATTAATTGTGGCATTTGGTAATGCTGGGCGTGACCCTAAATTGCAATATTCCAGGAATATTCCCCATGGAGAATTTGGTTTTTATCATAATGTTCTGTCTATGTAATCCTTCAAAAAACATTTATGGATTATCAGCTGAATTTAATCTTCTCTGAGTGTGAAATAGAGGGGAAATCACATCAAGGATCGTTTCTTATGTTCAAGATCTGTCATATCCGTTGCTGGGGGAATTCCCCTGAATTTATCAGCCAAATGAACCAGAATCGTGGAAACAAAAAGCAGAAGTAAAGTGACAGCATTCATTTATTTGAGCATCATTTTACAGCAAACCCATGTGTGTGCTTCCCAATGGAGATTCAGGTTAAATGAAGTGATTAGATTAGATTGATTTGATCATTACAGATGAGAGAGAGAGAGAGAGAGAGAGAGAGGCGGTATCTTTTAAAGTCTCAGTGTGTTGTTGACACTGAGATATGGGGAGGATGTGTGTGTGTCACATGAATGATAATGTGTCACAGTGTAAAATATCAATTATTTAACAGTTCCAAATCCAAAACCTCTCCGGGTGAGCGAGACCTTCAGAGAGAGAAAGCATTTGAGGAAACATATGGTCGCTCCAATACTACAAAACTCTGGCAGAGCAGCTCCAGCCAGATGACACTTTCTCACAGTAATTAATAACATTAGTTTGTTGACATCGCCTGCTGTGGAAAAAGGGAGTGCATAACAGTCCCAGTGTGTGCCCATTATTATTATACCTCCATCTACCCCCTGCTGAGCGCGCTGCTCCCCTGCCGTGCTTCATCACCATGGTATCAAGTCTGCTCAGATGATAACGTCTGCAGAAAAGTTTCACATCCTGGTGGTGGGAAAGTCTTAAGGTCATGAAATGATTATTTGTTACATGTAAGTCTGGATTCTCACACTCTCTCTCTCTATTTTAACATGTTTCATAACTCAGATTTGTATGGAATAGATACTTTACATATGTATCATATTGTTATTGTGTGCAGAGATGGAAAAATCACTTAAAATTGTTAAGTAGAGCGACTGATATCTGATGGAAACACATTACACAGTAGCCTAGCCAGCATACTGCAGTATTACAGGACTTTTTCCTTGCCTTTACTATCGTTTTCCTCCCTGTGCCGTGTATATTTAGCTACTGGAAGCTTATACAAGCCGCACATAGCACATTACAAACACCATCACTTTGAGAGCCAATTGCATTAGCTCAACCTGGTGCTCAGGAGAAAAAACACCCAATCTAAATCCCCAGGAGAGATAATCACAGGGAGCTGACTGAAGCCCCTCTGTGGACGTACGTGTGTGTGTGTGTGTGTGAGTGTGTGTGTGTGTGTGTGTGTGTGTGTGTGTGTGTGTGTGCGTGTATGTGTGTGTGCATTATATAAATAGGGAGTTTTTAGCTGGTACCTCATCCATCACATATTCAAGCTCTTCTAAACTACTATACTTAGCTGGAGTACACCACTCCAAAGCTATTACAAATGATATTTTTTTTGGACACAAACCCCCACAAGCAGAACAAGATTGTGTACTTTTGAGTGATTGGCTCGTGTTTATTTATCTTCCGCGCTTGTGGCAAAAATAGAAGGGTTTTTTTTTGGTTAGACAATATTTTTCGAGTTTCATGGGAGCTGTAACGTGGACTGTAGGAGAGCGGGATGAGGGATAAACCAATGAATCAGGATCACCTTTGTCTGCCTCCCACGTGTGTGTGTGAGTGCGTGTCAGTACGACGCGGCCTTACTGCCTGTGTGTTTAGCAAAGCGGCTGTGTGTCGTCGCTCTATTCCCTCATTCATTCATTTCTCTCTCCCTCGAGCACCAAAAGCCAAAACAACCAAACATGCTGGAGATCGGCGAGGCTCCTCTCCACACAAACACTCGTCTGTTTGGGGTGATGAATGTGCGTGTGTGTGTGTGTGTTGTTAAGTGAATGCAAGACTCAAATATTCAAGTGTTTATGTCAGGGGATTTATGTGCCGATCGCTTATAGCTTGATTAGAAACTCTTTATATTAGTGCTTAATCAGTTAATGAGGCCGGAAGAGAAAACGTCTATTCAGAAGCTGTTGACAAGGACAAACTTTTAATCAGGGACAGAGTCTGCTGCTATACAGGAAACAATATAATGCACAAATGGCAATTGCCTCGTTTTAATCTGCTCACATTGGCCCTTAATCACTGTAAGCTCTTCTTGTGATGTGCGTTTATTATTACAAACAATCATCCACATATTCTACAGTCACTGTCACACATGAAGTCTGTGTTTAATAATTAAGTGCCAGTAACATGTGATTTGAGATTTAACACTTCTAAACTGATGAGATCCTTTGAAAAACACTGTGCAAGTGTGGCAGTATGGGGTAAGAATGCAAGGTAGGAGTCCAGAGCTTTATGTGGGCCTGTGCACAAAATCCTGGCCCCTTTCATCTGCTCAGGCCGATGCATTCCACTCACACACGTCCTGGTGCTGAGGTCGATGCAGAAGCACCTTAAGATGTAGCTCAGGTAAAGACGGAGGTGGATTCCGGCTGCGAGATCTCAGCGGAAACTCCCAACTTCTTCCTCTGAGTATTTCTCACAAAGCAGGCGATTTCATTCCCCACCCTCTCTCTCTCTGTAAGGCGCCTATCATAACCAGCCACAGCACTTCTGCCTACTTACCCTATCTTGTGTCGCACTAAATTTAGATTTTCTGTAAGTAAAACCCACATTCAGACTTTGAAATATCACAAACAGTTCTTTCAGATGTCGTTTACAGAGTTCACTGTTGTAAAGCTTTAAAATGACTCCCGTTGTCAGTGCCTTTTTCCAGCTCCGGTGAAGTTTAAGGCGCCGGGAGAAGCTGCATCCATATTGGCCAGATGGATGAAGTCCAAAGGTTTGATCATCCCCTGCTGGAGTTCCCTGCAACATACCATAAATACCCCGATGACAAGCTGCACAGTTGTAAAGTGTTACGTGTAATTATATGACATATGTGTCAGGGCGTCCTGGAGGATCTGAAGGGTTGTACATCGTTACATAATCACAGGAAACGTTGAGGCGGCTGCAACTCTTGAAATGACAAACACCAACCTGGTAAACGTGTCGACATATTCCACCATAGTAAGTGTATCTCTGCTACTTTGATAAAGTCCTGAAATATGTTACACAAAAAGCTACAAAAAAAACAAAACTTCAAATCGGGCCTTTGTATTCTCTCTCTCTCCCTCTCTCTCTCTCTCTTTCTTTCTCTCACACTCCTCTGCTACATTCGTCGTGTCCTCGCAGATGCGGTTGTGCAACGGTGCAGCCAGAGGCCGAGATTCCCAAACGGCTGACATCTTAGCAATGACATCATGTGTGCGTTACGACATCTAATACCAGTGAAGCGTACGGCTCAGAGGGTCGCACAGTGGTCTGACCAGTTTACTCGCAGATGTGATTATAGGATCCCTGCTGCATGTTCATGGTTTTGTGGTGTTGTTGGCTGCAGTTGTGATGCTGTGATGCCATGTGGGTCACAACGACACTGTCCACAAACGTAACCCAATTCCAACACCGCAATCTATATTTTTTTAGACTATGTAACCCAATCAGACAGCCTGACTCTCATACAAGTTAGAGCAAATCATCTGCAGAGCTCAAATCCCTCATCTACACCCCGAAGAAATTCCATCTCTGCTGTGGCATGCGGGCGGAGAGATTGCAGTTATCAAAGACTCCATGTACTCCTCATTCCTCGCTGTACTTGATGCAACCCTCGATGTGTATGTGTCTTGTGTGTGAGGAGCCTCCGATTCTAAAACCTGCTACTAAAGGTATGTACTTGCGAAATTCAACGATGGGCGCGTGTGTGAGGCAGAGAAACAACTTGTTCCTGAGCCCGAGGTGTGAGTGTGTGCACTCAGTGGGCAACGACTCATCAGCAAATGTGCTCTTGCATCTTTACGACGTCACACAGAGTGAACAACGCACACACACACAAGTCGCACTTTTTCACAAGAGCTGAAAAACAGACTGGAATGCTCCCAGCACACACACACTCTCCTTCTCTCTCTCTCTTTCTCTTTCACTGCAAGCTGGAAGCCTGTGTGCAAGTGTGTGCGTGTGCCTGTGTGTGTGTGTGTGTGTGTGTGTGTGTGTGTGTGTGTGTGTGTGTGTGTGTGTGTGTGTGTGTGTGTATGATAAATGAACTGGGGCTAAACCAGACATAACAGGACAAGGCCGCAGAAATCTCACCCACACACACACTCTCACACACCACACCTGACAGTGTGTGTATAGGACCGCTTTGTGCCTCTCTCGCTCCTCATTAAGTTAAAAGATTGTAACCAGACTCAAAGTAGCGGCCACATTCAGCGTGACAGTGATGAATAATAACCTGCTGTGTCTGATGCACACAATTAATGGGATCAATTTCCAGGTAATGAAACAAACTATGCTATGCCTGAAGGAGCAAGGACATTCATTCATTCATTCAACCATTTTGTTCCTTTTACTCCTTCCTCCCACTCTTTCGTCGCTTCTCTTCCTCGCCCTTTGACCTCAGCAACATTCCCGCTCGGCTAAAGAAGCTTTCAGCACATTCAGCAGAAAAATACACGCCCACGCTTTGACAAAGAAAAGCCTCAAACCTTGGCAGAATGCAGGAAATTCTAAAATCTTAAAGGCTCTAAAATCGTCATTGGTCTTCATGTTGCCTCTTATCCAGGAAGTTTGGTCAATTTTGGGTGTTGAAGATGTCTGCCTGGGGCTTGTTGGTACAGAAAGTCCAGTTGGTTCTGAATAATTCTCAATATTGAATGATCAAAGTCTAAAATAAGACTTAAATATGAGTTTCGACTAGTACCGAGTACAAAAGGAAAGTGTTGTTAAAGGAGGAAATAGACAAGGTCATCCAACACACACAGATTTCAAGGCTGTAACTCATAAACATGCACGCCATACACAACACACAACACCTACGCTTGTGTCTGCAAGATGCCGAGCAAGTTGTCAGTGTGCTCCTGCGTGATGTCCTGGTCCAGGTGAGCCAGGTAGGTGTAGAGTTTAACAAAGGTGTCAAAGGGGATCCTGGAGGCCCCTCCCTCCTCATCCTCCGTCAGGATCTGGCAGGCAAACTTGAGGGCGCTCAAAATGGTCTGGCGTGGGGGAGGAGGAGTTGGGGTCAAAAGAGAGCAATATGATAAACACACAATACACACAGACACCTACTATGATTCATCCAGTGCCCAGAACTCAAGCACACAATGCAGATACTCTTATAGTTACACCAGTTAGGGGCGGGGGAAGCGTGTGGAATGACTGCCCTCAAGTGGCGAAAGTGATAAACAACAGCTTCCTTTGCGGCCTACTTTCACTGTGCACATACAATTTCTTACTTACATCAGCGGCTTAATACCATTGATTTCACATAGTCACTCGTGAACAAAGGAGTGCTGCTTGAAAATATCCAGCTGTGCATCTAGAGTGATATTGTTATGTGTCCTGATTGAACGTCTCACCCCTCCCAGAGAACTGCAGCCCAGGGTGAAGAAGTCCATCCAGTCGACGTCTGAGCCGAAGCCTCCCACTGACAGCAGTGTCTCCAGCTGTTGCACGGGCAGACAAACACCCTTCCACTTCTTCTGGAGTTCCTCTCTGCTGCATGACTGCCTGGAGGACAGCTAAGGAGGGAGGAGGGTTTAAGACAGGACAAGGAACGACAAGAAAGAAACATCCAGTATGATCTATGAGTTCTGGTCTGCTTGTACCTGCTTGTGGAGAGTTTTGAGCAGACCTGGGGTCAGACCGGTGTCTGTCTTCTGGGTGGCAACGTTCATCTCCAGCCTGTCCTTCACAGGCAGGGCCTCTCTTTTAGCCAAGGCTGTGAAATATCTGCAAGAGAACACACACACACACACCTCCTTCCTAAGCATGACAGAATTAGGTCTTTCTATAAGCCAGTCTATGTTTTCATTGAGCCACAATTGATTAACTATCTTGGTAGGTTGCTTATTAAAAACTGTTATACAGTGCATTTAAAAATGAGGAGACTTTCATTGTCTTAGAAACAACAGAGAGGAAAGCTTTGACTTTAATTGCATTTCAACATCTTGTGGACATCTGAATTGGCCATTAAGAGAGCAGAAGATGTATCCATTCTTTGTGGTTTGGATTCTTGCGTTTAAATTGCATTTCAGAATACTTTTCTTTGTTGGCAAAAGGGGAAAAGTCAGACAGTTTAATGACTACAGTAACACTGAAGCTCCTGGGATCCAATTACTGTCAGTCAATGCAAAAATAAGAGTCGCTCAGGTGAAGAGAGACTCGCCTTCACTTACATAGATGCTGCCTGAGGACATTGTTTATGGGTTGTTTAAAGAGGTCAAGGTCGGAATAAAACGTAATAGCATGTACCCGTCCCCTCTAACCAAACCACTGTCAAAGGCAATAAGAACTCACGCTGCACTCCACTGCAGCACATCCCTGGGCTGTGTCCGGATGGCCGCCTTAGTAAAGTCTTTGAGGATGCCTGCCAGCTCAGGTGGGATGGGGATTTGCTGGGAACAGTACATGGTGTCTGCAAGAGGCATGGCTGCAATACACAGCAGATCACAACAATTAGCGGATGATCGAGGGGAGAAAACTGCAGCTATTTCCTGGCAGCAAGCTGTTAATAAAATAGAGTTAAAGGTTGCTGGCAGGTAAATGTCCCCCACGATTTTCTTGGGAAGTTATGTTTCATAGAATTACAATACAGATGTAACAACTAAGCACAAGGCAAACAAAGTCCTATTAAGCTTCTAATCCTGTGTAAAGTATTTCCCCTATGAATCAAAGCACTCATTTGTTCTAAAATAGGATTTACATTTTCATTCTCTTGATATCGATCAGCAAACGTCATCTAAGGAAGCAGGATTGCGCAATCGGGACTTCCGGTGACGCCATGAACGAAGCAGCAGCGTGAGGCCTCTGCTCCGACAAACCCGCCTTTAGATAAGAGCGGAAACATCTGCATTTGACATCATTTCGTATTGGCCTCATGGTGTGTGGTATTGTTTACAATTTATTTGTTTGTTTTTATTTACTTTCCCCCCCTTAGTTGGACGTATTGTGTAATGTAGTATGGTCTGATGAGTCGAGCCGATGGTTGTCCGTACAAATTGTTGCACAGATGAAAGAACATACGTTAATAATTGTGTGTTTAATTTATATATTTATCTTAAAAACTTATGTATATATATGTTTATATTTATCTTCATACAGAGCCCGCTAACTAAAAACAAGTAAAACTACAACTGTCAATGTGTTTCAATACTTTATTTATTTAGAATTTATTATTTAATTTAACCTTCTTATTGAAATAATCTTACCTGAACTCTGGCTTACTAAATGTAGATAAACACGAAAAAAACGAATCGGCAGCACGCAATGTTTGTCTGTCCGTATTGTGCGGCAGTACAGCGTAGTAACGTTGCTTAGTAACGGCTCTTCTACGCGTGTTTAATAGCGGCCGGTGGGCAGACGTACGTGAGCGCTCCCATCTGGTTGGGAGTGTAAAGCCGCAAACCTGCAAATGTGTTCACTTGCAGTTCCTTTGTTGTCCAGTAGGTGGTGTAGCCGCAGGGGAATAGTGCATATAGATGAGCGTGCATTCAGAGTGCAGGTATGAAGAGGCGCAGGCTTTGACCGGCACGTCATCGTCAGCACGTGAGGTATTGAAGCATTTAGGAAAGCAATTGTTTGCCAGCGATTTATGAACCAGTATAAGTACTATGCATAGACCCGATGTACTACAAATGAACATCTGCATCGCTGCAGATGTGTGACGTGGCATGTTATTCCACCAACATATGAAAGATATGCAATGGTCAGAGTGTGTATAAAGGTCTATTTATCTTAAATAACAATTACATATTTATCAATGTAGGGATATTGGCATGAACTGAGGAAAAGTTTTAAAAGATGAAAGGAAAGACATCAGACAAAAACATCTGCGTGACATAATCTTACTGACCACAACAATCTGTGCCTGGCAAATATGGGAATATGGCAAATAACCTTTTTAATAGTAAAGCAGTAAGTACAAAAGTGACACGACAGCATGTTCAGGTTCTGACATACAGATGCTCTCTGACACACATACACACACAAGCGCACACACAAACACGTAGTGTGCGAGGCCAAGTCACATGTCAGGAAGAAGCCTTTACACAGGACTCACTGGTCAATAGAGGAGCTGGCTCCTTCTGTTGTCTGCTGGCTCTCTGCTTCTGTAAAAGTACAAAAAGCATTCAGACATAATTAATATGTGACGCTGACATACACACAGAATAATGGACATACACTGTCCAACTAGAAACACACACCTCCATGGAACTGATCCTGTTGATTGATCAGCAGGTCAATCTCCATATCTGTGGCTTCAGGAAGTTCATCCCCTTCAAAACCCTGCACCGAGAGAGGATACGATGGGAGACAATAGAAGAGGACAGAGTTGAAGTGCTTTATGAGACAAAGACATGAACGAGGTAATCGCCTTTGGGCTGTTAAGCATGCACAATAAAAACACAGGAGGAAAAAGTGATAAAGGAGGAGGAAAGGAGAAATCACAACATTTCTGTGAGTGCGACTCCATTGTTAAAACTTTTGTAAGTTAACAGTTCAGATGACATCACTGTTGTAACTTGCTTGTTGGATGGCATCATTTTGTTAGTGTGATGACATTATCATCATTTAAGTAGGCGCTAGAGAGAGCAAGCAAACAGTTTTTTGACCAGACATTAGAAAATGCTTGTACATCTGACCTTGAAATTCTGTGTTTTTGAATTAAACATTTAACAGAAAGTTGCTCAGTCTTGTGGAGCGCTTTAACATACGCTATTTTCCAGCTCACCTTACCAAGATTTTGGCTCCTTTTTGGCAACAATCTTCACAGGCAACTGATATGTGTCCAGCCTTTGTGACATTAACCAGGTTGTACAGGTACAGTTCAAAGCCGCATCAGCACATGCAGTGTAGTACCTGGTGTGTTTTAGAGGTGCTGGGTAGCTGGTTTGCTCCCATGTGACCAGAGAGGACCATCCTATTCACATTCTCAGCCACATCAAAATCAACACTGCCAAGCAGAGAGCGAAAACATTACTCCACGATCAGGCAGCTGGGAGTTATTCTGCCTTGCTTAAGGGCACCATGGCAGTACATTCTCCATTTCAATTACAAAGAAACTCTACATATCTACTTACTCTTCCTACTGCAACATTGCATGCTGCGCTCACTCTAAATTGCAACTCAGTGTGATGCATTCAATCTATTGCATCTGCAGACGCAAGAGCTCGCACTTGATCTGATATATAAACATGACTAATTAAACATTAGGCAAGTCATTCATTCACTCACGGGGAAGTACCTCGTTGGTCAATGCTAATAAAACACAATACTCACAAAAACCTTATTTACATAAATCTTACAACTAAATAGTTCAGTAGTTCTGTAAGTGTGTGTCACAGGTTCTGTTTCTGTGGAGGTGTGCACAGCAGTGCACCTACTCTGCTATCTGAAGCTCCCTGGTGAGATGGACACACTGGCAGTGCAGACTCCTCTGCAGCACGTGAGCATCTGGACGCTCTAACTCCTGGTAGAAATTCCTTTCTGTTCCAATGATCGCAAATCGAAACCTCTGGTAAAAGTTAATGGCTGACTTGTTGCTGATCTGCACATGACTGTGGGAAGAAAAAGATGGAAAAGTAGATACTTTAAAGGTGGGGGAATTATAAGAGGTAGTTGAATTCTTTGAAATTGTGAACATTATTTTACAGACTAATGCGCAAAAAATTTCTCTTCATCTCATGTAATTTAAGACTACCCTTATTGGACATTGGTCACAGTTTTATGACCATCAGTGTTGGTTTACATCGATCAAATCAATTAAAGAATGAAACACTCACGTGTAAATGTTGTCAAATGTGTCGTCCTTGTCACAGATGTTCAGCACGTGATTCAGCATTGCTGTGCCTGGGAGGAGAAAAGGCACATTTTATAAACAAAAACAACCAATACAGTGTGGGGTATTAATTTTAACATTAATTCCTTACCAACTCCATGTCTACGATAGGATGTTAGACAGCCAAGTGTCACAATGTAAAGTCTCTTCTGGTTCTGGGAGTGGTCCACACTGCAGCACACAGCACCCACTACAATGTCATTGAAGTATACTGCAAGACAAAAAGTAGTTGTGGGTCAGGGAATCTATATTTATAAATCAAGTGCTCATTCCTTAAACCTGAGACGTTATGACTGCTAAACTGAGCAGAGCAGAAACTGTCAATACAATGGCCCGAAAAAGTACTGAGAGGAGTGAAAGTTTGAGAGAGAACAAACTCGGCCTCCATGTCTTTCTGCAAGAAGTTGTGCATGATGACCTTTTCAAAATTGTGTCGAAATCAAGCAGTTAAAAACATGCTACTAGACAAATGATGCAAGTGTGGCAACTCACCCAGCTTGGCAAGTTCTCCAATTTCCAGTACGTCGTCATAAAACGTGTGGTTGTAGCTGAAAGGGTAGATGGCCTGGTTCAGCTTTCTCAACTGCCCGATCTTGTGGAGAGTAACATCCCCAAGCTCGACATGGCAACTGGAACCAGCGCTGACAACGGATCCAATGGGACAGTTTCACTCAAAATGTATCACAAATGTTCACCTCTGAGCTGTAATGGAGCTGCAATACCTAAAACGCATTTAATAGGAAGTTACAACTCAATTTCATATACAATTAAGTCTTCAGACTGTTGGTGAGACAATAGGAATAAAACTACTTTGGTTCTGGAAACTTCTGATGCGAATTAATCGGTAGTTTATTCACATACGGACCAGACAATTTGTTAACTTCGGTTCCAATGTCTATGCTAATACAGGTAAAGATAGACTACTTATTAATTGTATACAGCTGCTTGTCTTAAGTTTAAAAATGTGAAACAAAAAACATTCAAATATTCTGACTCTTGGACGAGTGACTTTCAGCCTTTACCAAACTGCGTCACATATTAGCTGAGGTTTTACGATTGTTGCTGTTGGTAAAAGTTTACCGACAAGACAACGAAAGTACGTTACAATTGTGAAGGTCCTCTCAACGACTTAATTGAGACTAAATGTTGTACGCACCGTTTCATTTTACACCGATATTCTTTATTTTCGGCGAGGGTAAAGTTGAGGCTTTTTCCCTACCAGAAAGAGGGAATTCGGGTCGGTATGTAGCTAGTTGCGTTGGTTGCAATTAGCTTAATGTGGCCATCAACCCTGACGTCGATACGCATGCGCACCACAAAGCGTTTATGAAGTTTCTAAAAAACGCTTGCTGTACCGTAACTATGCCATTAAGGTGCAGCACAGCCTGGTTTCTTTCCTCCCAACATTTTTTCTACAAGAACACAAAACTTTTTACAAACTCAAAAACCTCGTGTGTGAGTCAGCCGCCTGAAAGAAGGTGCCACTTCCTCGGGACAAGTGTGCAGCCATTTTTAAACAACCATTCAAAGTGCAAGTGATCAACAGTTCAGTCAGGTTTGATAACAGCAACATCAATGAAAAACATTTTGTTGGTTTTGATTATTTTACTCCCATCTACTGTTTTGAAGTTTTGTAAAGAACATTCCTATTTAACATCAGGTGGTAAATGCAAAACACATAAATGTTTAAACATTTAATACGAAACAATACATGAAAGTCCGATCATTAATCCTGGCCCAAGTATACATGATGTAAAAATAGGTATGTATATAATTTTTTCCCTAAAGATTTGGACAAACTGGAGCTTTTCACTCCTTGCAAAGGGTTTTGACCTGAAGCACCATGAAATACAAATTATTTACATTTTCTTCACTAAATTACATTTAAAGCCGTTGTGAGAAGATAATAAAACTCAAACACCCAATGAAGGCAACAGTGTACAAAATTCAAACACATCATTGGTGGGATACAATGAACATCCAGACAGGTTTCCATGAGAAAATGAAAACTAAATGATACATTTAAAAGTTCAGCAGTAAGTGCACCACACACACCTCCTAAACATTCACAGGTGTGTGTGTTCTCATCACAGATACTGACTACAGCAGTGGGAGCATTCATTGCAGTAATAAAACATCAGTTTTAATTAAAACTTAATTAAAATAAAAAATCTTTTAGTTGGAGGACAAAGGGGAACAAACAACAGACAGCCTCAACCTGTCTCACCTCTCCACTGGTGGTCTCTGTCGCTGGGCCAGTTGACCTGCCACGTAGAGGAGGCATCGCAACCTGGGTGTGTGTGTCATCTCTGGGGAAAAGGACAGACCTGACTCCTCATCCAGCAGCCATGCACTGTCCTGTTTTGTTCCTCGCATTGTCTCCTTTGGCCTGGCAACACACACACACAAGTATTATGATTTGGTATTTATCTGTTGTGTGACCCAAGCTTGGTTATACAGGTTTGTGTATTTGGTTTCAGTGTTGTCAGCGGTGAGTATTCTTTCTACTGACACTTTCTGAGACATAAGGACAACATGACAGATGACACCAAGCTCAGGTTCTGACATACAGATGCTCTCTGACCCCTACAAGTCTGTACAGCATTTATTCTCACAAAACCTTATTTACATAAATCTTACAACTAAATATGTCAGCAGTTCTGTAAGTGTGTGTCACAGTTCTGTTTCTGTGTAGGTGTGCACAGCGGTGGACCTACTCTGCTATCTGAAGCTCCCTCAGAAGGACACAGGGGCAGCACAGACTCCTCTGCAGCACGTGGTCATCTGGACGCTCTAACCCAGGGTAGAAATTCCTTTCTTTTCCAATGATTTCGCAAATTGAAACCTCTGGTAAAAGTAAATGGCTGACTTGTTGCTGACAGTCCCCCGACTGAAAAAGATGGAAAAGTAGAAACTTCATAGGTGGGGGAATTATAAGAGGTAGATGAATTCTTTGAAATTGTGAACATCATTTTACAGACTAATATCAAGCAAAATAACTATGTGGGATGTCCCTCCATCTCATATCATTTAAGACTTCACTCATTGGACATTGGTCACAGTTTTATGACTATTAGTTGCAGTGTTAGTTTACATAGATCAAATTAATTAAAGAATGAGACTCACATGTAAATGTTGTCAAAAGTGCCTCCCTTGTTACAGATGTCAAGCACGCGATTCAGCATCGCTGTGCCTGGGAAGAGAAAAGGCAAAGATTTTCATAACAATTAACACAGTAATATAACCAACGCAGTGTGGGGTATTAATCTTGGGCATTTATTTCTTACCAACTCCCTGTCTGCTGTAGGATGCTAGACAGCCAAGTGTTATGATGTTAGGAGTTCAAGACTCCCTTATCGAGAGCTGAGAGGACAAATTGGCCTCCATGTTTTTCTGGGGGATGTGTGCATAATAACATTTTCAAAAAACAATTACTTGGGTTTGTAAACAAATGATGTGAGTGTGGCATCTCACCCAGCTTGGCAAGTTCTCCAAGTCTTTGTAAAACTTGTCGTTGTAGCTGAAAGGGTAGATGACCTGGTACAGCTTTCTCAACTGCCCGATGTTGTGAAGCGTAACATCCCTTCGATCCGCCAATAAGAACAAGAGCTGACAACAGATCCAATGTGATGTGCAGTCAGGACATTTTCACTCAAAATGTATGAAATGTTCACTTGTGAGCTGTAATAGAGCTGCAACACTCAATACGCATTTAATACAAAGTTACAACTCAATTTTATATACAATTACGTCTTCAGACTGTTGACGAAACAATATGAATAAAACGCCTTTAGTCCTGGAAACTTCTGATGCGCATTAATCGGTAGTTTATTCACATTTTACGGTCCAGACAATTTGATAACTTCAGTTCCAATGTGTATGCCAGTAAAGGTAAAGATAGTCTTCTTAACGCCACCAGTACCAACTAATTTTATAAAGTTGCTTTTGTTATGTATGAAAACTTACAAACCATCCAAATTATAAAAATAATACTGCGTCACACATTAACTGGGGATACTGTTTTGTGATTTTTACGGTTGGTACAATGAAATTACATGTTATTACTTGTTTTAGTCCTTACGGTCGTCTAAACTAGTTAATTGTAACTAAGTGTTGTACTCACGGTTTCATTGTAAATCCATATTGTTATCTATTTTCGGCGAAGTTAAAGTTTAGGCTTTTTCCGACCAGAAAAAGAGGGAATTTTGACGGAGCTCGGCTCTGGAATTAGCTAGTTGCGTTGGTTGCAATTAGCTTAATGTGGACCCTCAACCCTGACGTCAATACGTATCTACGCATGCGCACCCTCAAGCATATACTTTCCATGACAAACAAGCTCCATCCTTCTGTCTAGTTACGGAATATTTCCACTTTACAAGAAACGCCTTCACATATATTTTCACAATTTTAATGTTTTACTTCATGTTTATGTGGTCAGGTTTGGAAATGTGGACGGTGTTGTTCACTGTATTTACCCTATGAGATCATTGCAATTTCAATCTACTTGTATTCTACCTCAGGGTCGACGTATAAAGTTTAACAACAACAGTATTAATAGTACAACCTTCCTTCTTTCTCTCTATTATCTTCTTCCCCCTCTTTCTGTATAAAGAATCATCTCCAAAATATCCTACAATTGTATTCACAATGTCATGTAAAAATGTTTGCTTCAATAAAAACAAATAGCAAAAAAAAGGATGTGGACGGTGATGGTTAGTGTTGTGGAGGATTTAACTTCAAGTTTCTCAAAAACGCTTGCTCAACCGTAACTACGCCATAGGGGGCAGTGCAGCCTGTTTTTCCCTCTCCAAACATTGGGGGGCAGTACAACATTTTCAGTACAACCTTATTAGAACTTGAACTTTTCACGCACATTAAATGTTCAAACGTTTAATACAACACATACACCAGAATACTCCATAAAATGTATAGAGTCAGGAACCAACGATCTCACGTTTAAAGGTTTCATAAACAACACAATACTTTATGCATTACGGCAATATTGCTCATGATGTTACCTGTCCTAGTTCCTGATGCGAGTTTCTTGTAACCTTGTTAGTTGTTCCTGATGTCTGTTGTGAGTTTTTGTGAGTTGTGTGGATTATGCGAGCATTTGTCTGTTTTCCATGTGGATTACATTTTGCCCTGTCTGCCTTGATTTTTAGTTTGCTTGATTTTGTAGTCCTGGACTTTTTATGCCTTTGAGGTCGAGATGTATCTATTATGTGTGGTGCCCATTTTCAACAGTGACACTTGACTTTACATTATTAGATTAGATAGACTTTATTGTCCCTTTGGGAAATTTGCCTTGGACTATTTTTGTTTTTAATCAATGATTCCCCAGGCACCAGAACTTCCAGTTAATACTAACAAAGGTCGTACCTTATTAATGATATGAATTTACCCAAACTATCAAACAAATAACCCAGTGTTAGAACCACCATTTAGATGTTTCATTATATTTTCTGTCTTATAAATTAGTTTTCAGTAAAGTTCCTTATTTGACTGGAGAAGACATGAAAATGTTTATTGCACTTTTCTCAAGGATTCTAATGAAAGTCAGATCGTCTGTTTCAACATAACAGACCAAATTGTCACATGTTGTGAGACTTAACGTTTCAGACATATTTGTTGAAGTAATGCCACAATGAGACAAAGGATTATAGTGAAGATTTTATTATTAAACAGCTCTTTGAAAATACAGGTTTACACAGACTGCTGATTTGAGAGCAAAAACACCTATTTACATTTCCTCAAATATACATTTCCATTGTTCTTTTGTGGGATTATGCTTTTGGGAGCCCAGATCTTAACCTGCACAAACTCCAAGCTGGTCAGCAATGAGTTGTAGTCAGTCAGTTCTATCTCTTCCCCCTTTTATTACCGGCAGGAGGCTTCTTGAGCTGGAGCATGGGACCTGCGGTGCCGAAGCCTGTAGCTGCTGGGTTGGAAACGCCAAAGGTCAGGCCGGCGGACGGGTTAATGCCAGTGTTGCTGAAGTTAAAGCCTGAGGTGCTGCTGCTTCCAAAACCTAGAGGTGCAAGAGGGTAGGGGGTGCAGATACAAAGAGAGAATGTAAGAGGGCAGAGAAGACAAGAGGGACAAGCGTTGGGGTGTGTATGTGTACCTGCACTCAGGCTGCCTCCTGTGGGTTTAACAGCAGACGAGAAGGCGAGCCCCCCAGCCCCCAGCCCGCCAAATCCTGGACCACCACCGAAACCTGTGGGACAGAGACACCAATTGATTTCGACAGTCTACGCAGCGTGGACAAGGGACATAAATGAGGAGCAGCGCCTCTGAGCTACGTGAGCGCACACAGACACAGGCACAGACACACACATAGATGCAAAACAATACGCCACAACCCTCATGTATGGAGCACGAAGCATCAGGCAGCAGTTCTAAAGTCTGGCTGGACACCACATGAAGCAGGAGTGACAAAACATGGCAAAGCAGTGGGCAATGGGAGAGAAAGATTTTACCAAACACACACACTTTCACTCATGACTGCCAATCGGCTGAGAGAGGAAGTGGATTAGCAGCTCAGGTAAAATGGTGTCGAGACATCTTTTAACTACGACTGACTGATTTTTTGGTCGTGGTCAACTCTTTGCACAGCCAAGAGCAACACACACACACACACACACACACACACACACACACACACACACACACACACACACACACACACACACACACACACACACACACACACACACACACACACACACACACACACGAGAGGGGCAGAAATGGTAAATGGTGCATTCACAAAATAAAGGGACATTCAATAAAAGCGGGAAAAGCAACAATCAAGTTAGTACCTCCGAGGTTGGAAGAGCCCAAGCTAGTGCCCATTGCTGAGGCAAAGGGATTTCCAAACCCGGCCCCCAAGGGCGCCTGGGTCCCTGAGGTAAAGAGAGAGCAAATACTTTACTCCTCTAAACCCGTGTCTGTAAATCTGCAGTATATCGTCCTTAGACCAAAGGGGTGATGGGGACACAGCACATATGACACATCCTTAGTGTGTACACAAATACACCGACTGTAATGTAATGCTGGTGTGAGTACTTCCAGGGTGTTTGTTTTGCTGATCTCTTCATGTTAGTGTTGTGAGCCTTGGCAGGGTTTCTATAACCCTCACACTATACAAATGAGAGGGCAAACTTGGTCCTGCTGAGGATACAAATCTGTACATCTAAAAGTACACATTCATTTTGTGTGTAGCTCAGATTTGTTATAAGGGGTTTAACACTACAAGAGCATCATTAACTCAATAAAACATTGATTTAAGCATGAGCCAACTGTGTATAACAGCGTATATTGCTAGTTCTTTCACTCAGAAACTTGTCTTATTTGTATTTTTTTACTTTCTTCGAGCCCATATCAGGCAAATCTTTCAATTTGTCTACATTGTTGAAACCCCCAGTTGGAAAGAAACAAGGACAAACGTTTCTTTATTTAGAAAGGGATTTATTGTCAATTTAATATGCAATTCAACTTACATAAAACACAAACAGTTCAGAACTGATTAACTGCTAGCTGCTATTGCATTTGACAAGTTTCCAAATTTAAGATTTCGGAGAGTGAATGAACTAGCATATGCCAGAATGCATCACACAGATAATTATTGATTATAGCTTCAAAGGCACACCATATTATATATTAAATATCAACAGGCATTGGTTATATATGTTTCAACACACTCATCTACAACAGTCAGCACTCCAGAGTCTGAATCTTTAGGTTGGCATGTTTGACTGTCTCTCAGTGTCAAAACAAAGGGGATCTGGTGGTGTTACAGTTTGACAGGGCAAGTTTGGAGTCAGTCCAAAAATAGATAAATAGACATTTGTTGGAATCTGTGTTCAAAAGTTTTCTGTCAAACAAGAAGCTGCAAGTGCAATGGATCTACACATCATTACAGGACTATGCAGAGGAGTAGAAATTAAATCAGTTGTGTTTTCGCATAAACTAAATTATAATAATTCTGAAAGTCACAGCAAGCCACACCCACAAAAAAACAATATAATAAGGCATGCTGTAAGCATATGATTTGTATGTAGAAGAGGATAAGATTTCAGAAGAGTGAAGTAGTGAAAAGATCAGATGCTCCAAGCAAACGGAACATAAGCAAGAAACACTTTCACAATCCAGAATCAGCGCTAACCTCAGAATAGTTCAAGTTCGGGAACACGTCTGAAAATGTTCTTTAGGAAAAATAAACTTCAAGAAAAAAGTCCAACAATAATCAGGTAACAAAATACAAGTACTTCAGTGATAAGTGCTCATGAACTATGCCAACAAAAGAGAAGAAAAGAATCACATTTTCAATCCCTTCACTTGTTAAAAAAAGAGGTACAGAAGATCGTGTTGTCATGGCAATGACGAAGGCCAAAACAGCATTTGTATACATTTGACCATCACATTCCTAACATACTGTACCAAGCCTAAACATGTGGAAGCTCCAAAGGTCAACTACCACATTCAAGGTCCAAACAGCTTTGACGGATCAAAAGCCAAATTTGGTATAAATCAACATCTTGCCGAGTTTAATCATCAGGATTCTGACTAACAGCTGTCCACATAGGTCCTAGGGTCCCTCGCCCAATACTGCAAGCACTTCAGGGATGCCAGTCAAGAAGCAGCTGCTTGTCTCAATGACTCCCTTGGGAACATTGGCTGCAATTTAATTTTATCTACAGCCTTTCAAATGCGACATAATGCAAGAGCTCTTTAGATTCTGGAACTAGCAATACTGCATCACGCTTTCATCATGAGGTGACCGGAAAATAAAGAACCTCAAACAACAGAGATTCCATGGACCATAGTGTCATAGTGTTTTTTGGTACAGATGTCTCACTGGTATGAAGGACCAGCATGTAGAAGCAGCAAAAAAATCTAAACTCTTTTCCGTAGTACCAAATTGGGCTCAAGTAACATTCAAGTTTGAAACCAAAACTCAAAAGCAGTTTTCTGTGTAATTTAGAAACTTGTCTTGGTTAAAGCCCATAAATACACTGTACTTCGGACAAATACCTGAAATAACAACGGTTGAACAGCACTTTTATTTCACATTTGTATTGAAATGAGCTGAAGCGGAACTGACCCAGCCCTGTAAATATAACACTGACGGTAGCCCTTAACTCAAACGACTTAAGTGAAGTAAACAGAGTGTGGCCACACACAGACGAACCAATGAAGAATAAGCTAATGTCCCCAACGTGAGATAGACAGGAACATTCAACAAAAAAAACAACTGTAGCTTCCTCACTGCACATGATTATATGTAATCAAGCGCACTCATTCATTAGCAGTAGTAACAAACATTTTGCAACATTAAAAGCCTTGATTTGGCTTGAAGGCCAAAAAAACGCAAAGGCGGAAAGAGAGTATTATTCCAGCTTGGTAAAGATATATATATATAGCTTTTGAGTCCCGAGTGTTTTCACACCCAAAAAATAACCAAATAAGAATCAACCTGATTTTAAAACGACCCAACCCCACAATCAGTGTTGTGCTCCACTTCAATACCACTGTGTCATTATGGACTGTTACACAAAACCATCTAAATAAATAAATAAATACAGGAGGCAGTCTAGGACATCCCCTGGTGATTAGACGTTGTCACTGGAATGACAAGCCACATATTATAGAAAAAATATATTTGGCAAAAAAGATGGGAATCTAATCAAATATTGATGACATTTAAACAAAATTATGTACGAGCCCTGCCACATTACAACCACCAGAGGGCAAAGTGCTTCCTATCAAGTTTTGTATAAGGCCTTATGCTATAGGTTTTGTTTAACCTCTGTGGAAAAGAGCCAGTCTGGATTACGAATGGGAGGTTTTGAACAGGATTTGGACAGCCCCCCAGGGCAAACGAAATCTAGAAGTTCAAACGCAGTTTTCACCCAAGAATCGGACTTGAAATAGGGCTTTTGGCAGCCAATACAGATAAATTAAAAAATACAATGAATGGCCTTGAATTTAGTGTTCTGTTCAGGACACACCCAAGGCAGAATGCAGCTTAGAAACTGTTGGCAAACCGACAGAAAGAGGGCATGACATATGACACCAAACACACTCTTCCACCACATGAGCAAACCGTTGCTACTTTGGAAACTCAAGCGTATTTTTCTCCCTTAAGCAAAGTCTCCCGAAAGCAATCATTTTGGCTTCACTGACAAATTCCCACGTGTACATCCAACATGTGCTTCAAACTAAGGCTAATTGTCTGGAATTACAACTCAGCAGTTGCCACAGATCTGATGAGATGCAACAGTCTTGATGCCATGAAAAGCGGTCAGCGAGTCACGCTCCCGTTTCTGTCATTTGCCACGTATGAGGATTTGCATCTGCTGCTTGTACAAACCTTACAACTTTAAATATTGCTATCAATATGCCACGAAAGGTGAAGAGACTGCCATTTACAAAGGAATGACTTGTACAGAAACATACAAATAATGCACAGTATGGTTTGTTCATTGTGAGTGTCCCGATATACAGTAACATTTCCAAACAATCAAGTGCCTACAAAAAAAGGCTAAAAATGCCTCAGGTGTGGCAACATTACTAAATGACACTCTGAACTAACATAAGTTATACAACACGCAATAAGTTATTTGTGAGTTATACGTCATTTGTCACCATGAGCTGAGGTTAATTCAATATTACAACTTGTTTACAGGTTGTGTGAGTAGCAATACTGTATGTGGTTCTTTGAACTAACCCATCAGGAAACCCTTACTGATCTCACACTCGGAGCAGCATGTGTAACAAAACAATCCTTCACCTGCCTGCTTCAATTGGGAAATAATACTGGGTTGAATCAGAGTTCTGTTTTGGCTACCAGGACACGGTTAGAACAGATGCTATAAAGTGACCATTTAATCAATATTAACTTACTCTCTGCTTATAAATAGTACCCAAAATAGGTTTGTTCTGAACAAGTTTACATGAGCCTCCAATTTCAGTATTCAGAATCAGTTTGGCTTAATAATATTGGTCTATTTGCTATGGGTCAGACCCTAAACAAGAACATGAGGCGAGTCTCGTTTTTGTGAGATGATCTGATACTGATTTGGCGTCTCCTCAATTCCATATTCACTACAGGTAAAAGGCTTCTTTTGACCAGTAAACTGGAAACAGTAGGAGCTACATTATAATAAATCTAAACTTTATGCACCAATCTTCACGCAAACAATCTAAAACTCACCGCACACGCAAACTCTGCAGTACCCATTCAGATGTATCTACTAAGTGTATCTGAATCACAGCCAAGGTCTATGGTTCATAACTTCACTCAATGCTTTTCATGGTACTAATTTCAAGCACCTTGAATAAAATTGAGCCTCAACTCATACGACACTTAGAAGCTCTTATTAATTTACCAGCTCCCGAGATTTAATTGAGAGAAGTAGTAGTTGGGCTTTCTGTAATATGGCACCATATTTCCGGTCAGGTCAGCCAAGTAAATATGCACCGACGTCCCATTTGACCGACCACGGAGAGAGACATTTTTGGGAACACGGTATTATCCTTAATATCACTGAATGTAATGGTGCCGGTGTGCAATGTCCAGGTTCTACCATGGTCACGTATACATTCGCCCCTTTTCTGGTGATTTAAGGGGCATCAGATAAAGGCAATTTGAGTAGTGTGTTTTGAGTCTCCGACATTCTTGACACCTTTACTGAGATCTTGAGACAAGATGATAAGGCAGCAAAATTTCAGTGACAGATTTCTCTAATCTTTGCAAATTTTTTCTACCATCCTTTCGCTTCAGTGGAGAACGTACAAAAACAATAGACTGGCACCAACAACGGCTTTTTCGTTGTTAACTGTTTTTGCTCCACCAATATCATCCTTATTTCAACACAATTATCCTGTCTTCAAACCCCTCATACGACCCCCCCGGAAAAAGGGGGAGATCTTTCTAGAACTTGTAGGCAGTCAGACCTGGAGTTGGCTGTTGTTGCTGGGTCAGCGTGGCTGCCATGGCAACTGCTGCAGCGTTGGGCACACTGGAGAACGGGGCAGGTCCAGTTGTGACTCGTGGTGTGCTCTGCCACTTCCTGTTGGATGCCCGTTTGGATTCGAAGATGTCGGTGGAGTCCTCCAGGAAGGCCCGACGGTACGACAGGTACTGATGCTTCAATATCTGCAATACCAGGGGCACAGGGAGGGAAGGACAAAAAAAAGAGTTTGTAGTTTGTGTCGCAGGTCTGCATACAGTCAGTGCAACCCAGGCTAGTATCTGTACTACATTCAATGTGCAGAAGTTAAGCTCAAACAATTACATAGCTTGGAAAACTTTCTATGTACATGCATTTCTCTATTTGTTGTGCATTGGGATCATCTTGTGACCAGAGTTTCAAAGTTTCCAGTAGAGGCATTAATGGGAGAGCAACAGTTTAGACAAGACCTCAGCAGTTCAACCACCCTTTTGTTTAAAATATTTTTTCCTCTTCAGATTCGAGTGCAAGAAAACAAACCCTACCTTGACATTCTCATGTACGGACTGGAGTTGGGCAGCCATCGCAACAAATGTCTGGTACAACGTCTGCATCGCCAAGGTCAGGTCTGAGAAAACACAAACACACAAGAGACAAACAGTCAACTCTTTTTGCACACACACATTTGTGGTGAATGGATGACAGTCAAAACAAGTACTTAATTTAATAGATGTTTGGTACATATTCACAAGGAGAAATCATAACTTTTGTAAATACAGGAGGTCAACTGCTACAGAAAGAACAGCGGCAGTGTATAGAACCTGGCTGAACTTTCAGAAAACTTTGAAAATGTGGAAATATCAGATTTGTCCTACATTGGGACCAATGACTCAATTTAAGCAAATGTCCTGTTACCTTGAGGGGTTATGTGGGAGCCGCTGCTCTGCGTCATCAAGTGGTTCTCAAGCTCCTCTATCTGCTGCCGGTACTGCTGCAACTGCACTTCAAACTGCTCTACCAGGCTACGGAAATAGCTGCAAGCACAGAAATGGCCCAAATCATAAAACTGAGATGTGAACCAAATGAAGAGTTTCATTGAGGAAAAAGATATTGGCCTTCCGACTGACTTACTCTGATGGAGCAGTGTTCTCATGTTGAAGGCCAGGAGGAGTCTTTTGAGTGCGCAGAGATATGTCAGCATTCTTCAGCTCCTTATTGAGTGGAAATGACACATGGGTCAATTTTCAGTAAACCTCCCATGGCCTCCAACTCTTTTCAGAGATGATATTCCAAAAGATTTAGTTTTTGAAAAAAGGACCCAGTTTGACATGCAAATTGGAATACAAACATAACATCTGACTGAAGAGACTTTTGGAACCGGGGAGCTGTTTTTTTTCCATATGTCCTGTGTATATGTGCTTATGTGGTTTTCACCTGTGCTGTCTCCAGCTTTAGCTTGTCTATTGCAAGAGCCTGGCGCTGCAGACCGCTAGCGTTGACAGAGAGCAGCTGTTTGAGGTTCTTGATGTCATCTAGGACTTTGGAAAGGGCCTTAGAGGACATTCTGCTGATATCCTCCTGGACCTGTTTCTGCTCTTTCACAAATTTTCTTGAAGGAAGGAAATTGGCACATTTATAAATTGAACAAGACTTCATTTCATTTTCAGATACCAAAACAGTTAAAGGTCTCCTGCAATGATTTAATGATATACTGGTTGGGAGGCTATTACTAAGCAATGGCACATTTCTCATGAAAATATGACAGCATAGTTAAGACAACACTTACTGGAAATTCTCTACATCCTGACAAATGACTGTAGGTAGATTCTCATCTTTTAAGGCTTTACTGTCCCTGATAGAGAAAAGAAAAGGAAGAAGAGAACAATCATGAGTCAGTGAAGAAAACCATTTACTCTTTTGCCACACATATTCGACTTCTAACATCAAGATTCTACCAAATATCTCTGCAAATGTCAATGTAAGGGATGTCGGGTGTCTTTTCTTTTTTTCCAATTAGTGTATGGAACACTGCTTAGTGGGACTTACTGTGCATTGGCTCCAGATGATGTGTCACTCTTATTCTCAGAGGACGTACTAAAGTCGACCCCTCCCAGACCGACACTGGGAGCCGGAGCTGCTGAGGCGGCTGTGGATGTAGCTATCAGAGATCCCAATGTTAACCCACCTCCTCCGGTCAGAGTGGTTTGACCCAAACCTGCAAGGCAGAGCGCACAGTTGCAACTAAATACAGAGACAGTGTAGTATGATAATTACTGCTAGATTTATAAAAAATAAATGAAATAAATACTGAAAGCACAATTGTAACAACAGTGTGTAGAGCTGCAGGTCTGACAGCACGCGTCTCACCTGCAGTGTTGGAGAAGAGACATGAGCCCAGTGACAACCCTGTGGGGGCTGCTGTGCTGGCTGCTATGCCGCCAAGGCCGACACCAAAGGCTGTGGGTGGGGGCAGCTGAGGTGCAGTGGCAGTGAGGACGGAACCGAATGTCAAACCTGCGCCTGCAGGGGC
Source organism: Genypterus blacodes (assembly GCF_046128005.1). NCBI lineage: Eukaryota > Metazoa > Chordata > Actinopteri > Ophidiiformes > Ophidiidae > Genypterus > Genypterus blacodes. The sequence goes on along the minus strand of NW_027466885.1, from coordinate 6,958,813 downwards.
TACAGAGGAGGGGGCTGTGGTGGTGGTGTTGAGGGTGAAGGGTGTGGCCGAGGCAGCAGGCTTGTTGAAGGCCAAGCTGAAACCAGTGGAGGCAGCTGTAGTGGCTGGAGTACCTGAGAGCAAGGCCATGTATGCAAAGACACTATTACATATAACAGTATTTTATTGCGTTACATCAGTGGTTCCCAAAGTGGGGGGCACAGAGCTACTGCAGGGGGGGCGCGGAGGGATCAGAAGAGGAAAGATATGAATAAGTACCGCTTACGGTAAATGAATGAGGCGATACTTTTTCGTCTCACTGCAGGAGAATGAGCGTCCAAACTTCCAATCGAATAAAAGGGGGGCTCGAAAGAAAAAGTTTGGGAACCACTGCGTTACATGGTTTGTAAGAGACAAAGATTAACTAGATTGATGATGGGAGGGTGGGTCTTTGGATGCGAATCTCCCCTTTTTACTTTTCCCTGTGACTCCCCCCCTTTCCTCTTGTCACAGCCAATGATGCGTTCCAAAGCTGCCTGCACAGTAGTATGTCATCCTGTAAAAAGTGTACCTACAAGATCATCCAACTAGTAACAATGATGTCATCTAAAACTTCCCATTTACTTTCCAAATTTCTTCTGTTTTTCAAAGTAAAGTGTTTCAGCTTCTGTCACCATAATAACATCTTACATCAGAAGTGACACAAAAGCAAAGCTTACCCAATGTGAGACCAGTAGTCGGTGCTACAGCATCTATAAGAGAACATTAAACAAAAGTTACTCCAAGTGACGTATTCTATACATTTGACCTGTGCATGCAAACAACAACTATGATGCACAGCTGACGTTTGCAAATGGATTTGTTTTGGTTTGGATTACTTGAAGCAGGTGTGTTGAAGGAGAATCCTCCAGTAGGTTTCTGACCAAAGAGACTCGCTCCGAGGCCGAGAGATGGGGTGGTGCTGGCAATGGGGGCAGGGACAGCAGCGGCTGTGCCCAGAGCAGTTCCGAGGGTGAAACCACCAGTACTGGCCACAGGTGCACTACACAAATGCACAAACAACAAAGTCTATCATTACAATGCAAAACTAATGATACCATTAAAACAGACTAGTTGTCAATGCACACTGCACACGTTTTCTCTATCCGTTTAGAATGTTTTTAGATCTTTTCTATGCTTTTATATTTACCATCTTCTGTGTGTTTGGTCTTGTGAGCTACAGAACGCTTACCCAACTATCTATCTATGATAGGCCAAAACTACATTTGAGGGTAGATCCCAACTAATTTGTTTTCATAATAGTGATGTTCTTATAAAACAATACCAGGACCTGTATTCTGTATTAACCTGAGGGATCACGATAAAGATATTTCAGTTAGATTCAGATTTCAGCATCACACATTATATAAAACAAGACGTATGAGTGCTACCCCCAAATGACACAAAAGATTAGCAAGTTATGGTTCACAATAATGGAAATTATTTCTGTTCAACGTGTAGATTTTAATTTTAATAACAGGATGACTCATGGTGCACTTGTCATATTGCAGGGGCTGGCCTGAGGGCTGCCTGCTAAAAATGTTCAACAAAGAAAACATTGCTTTTGAGACCAGCACATATGTCTCATTACACTCTCAGTTTGGGTTAAGATCGAGTATCAACCATGTCGGTAAAAGATCTATTTTCTGTCAAAGTAGCTCTAAAGTCACTCCAAAAAAAGTGAATCGATATGGTGGATTTCTTGGACTTCTTTCCTTCTCGACAATGAGGCCATCAACCAATTAATCGTTCACGTTGTTAATTAATTCCACCTGGTGTTCTCCTTAGTGGGGACTAGTGATAACGTGTGGTTTGATGCGCGTGCACGATTAGTTACCTGCTTCTAAAACGATGCTAACATTAGCTACTGCTTAGCTTTTAGCAAATATTTGGTTACCTCGTTGTGGTCGCAAAGCTGAATCCCCCGCCGGCGTTGGTGGCACCGAGGGTCCCCGGTGCGAAGTTAAAGCCAGACATTTCACTCTTCGAGGTAGACCCTTGACTTCAAGTTGAGGTTTGTAAATGTGTTACTTCAACTTGATTATAACGGCGCTTAGCGAGCAAGCTAGCATCACAGCTAGCGCGATGGCCGCATGAGGGCCAAATCCGCCTTTTTGTCTTCACTCAAAACATTGGATTTTGCAAAGCTAAGCCTTTCCAAAATAATCGCCAAGCTCTTAAATTGTATCGCGGCGTGGTTCCGCACTACTCTGAATGATTAATATGTTTCAAAGTTGTAAAATAGGACAGGTTTCACTCTCGCACGTTGGTTCGTTTCTTATTCCGCGCCCGGTAGTTCACTGTGCTATTGCATTGTGGGTAATTACTTTTATAAAGGAGAATTAACTTCATTTCCCATCGTCCCTATCTCTGTTTTTCTACCGCGTGATGCCGGTCACAGGCGCAAAGTATCATGGTTGGTTCGACAGGCTGGGCATTCTCCCTGTGAGTGTCAAAATAAACACTGAAGGGTGTCAAGTGTCAACTTCGCGGTCACATATATACGTATCTACTATATCTCATTACTCGAGATTACGACCAAAATATAGTCAAAAATATAGTCAGGAAATCGGACTAAAAACATAAAAAAACGTATATAAATAAATAAAGCAATTCTCGAATAATAGACTAAAATTAATGGGGGGAAACTGTTTTTACAGTTTAGAAGATGTAAAGGAATTATCAAAACCTAATGTAAAAAAGATGTAAATGTGTGATACAGTATACCATTTGGAACGTTTTTATCTTACAGAAGGTAATTGCGACGCAAGTTCCGAACGTGCCCGTCTGCTTTTATTGTGGGAATCCAATACCGGACGTGTACTCTTTATGCCGAAAACTTTATGCGGATGGAGGAGGAAAAATAATTGGCAATAAACATTTAACATATGCCAGCGACAAACTAAAGGCATTCTGCAAAAGAACGAGCCTCCTTATTATCAATGATACAGTTCGACCCAGACGGCGACCTTTGAAGCTTCTTGTTCTCAGACAGCTGCCTCGACTGGGTGAAATGGAGCACATCCGTACGCCGAAGGTAGCTAATGTTAACATTTCTAGCTGTTTGCACTGGATGCGGCACAGACAGCGACTCGGCCTTGTCTTTGACGTTGTTTCCACCTCGAGTTTCCTTGCATCTATAAACTAATAGAAACGCTCAAATGTATGAAATGTCTGCACGTTTGTATTTGTACCGTCGCGGCTTTGGCTAGCAGGTGTCGCCAGCAGAAGTGGCAGACGTGAGCAGCATCAGTGACAAGTTTGTTCCCCCCCCCCTCAGATGAACAGATAGCCAAGCTTCGTCTTTGTAGATTTGTTATTTATACGCCCAAATATCGATTATGGATTGATCTTTACGTTACTGACACAGCCAGCGTGAAGTGTGACAGACGTTCTTCCAGTCTGACAGCATATGGCTTCATTAAAAGCCCTTATTTGGCATTCCCTCAACATTTGCATCACTTACTCTAAACCTTGTTCTTTGCGAAACCTCTGTTCGTAAGAGTGTGTGTGTGTGTGTGTGTGTGTGTGTGTGTTTGTGTGTGTGTTGAAAACGGAGCCCTTTTTTGACAAATCAACACCCAGCGGACCTAATTTTCTAAATAAATCACACAGTGGCAAACACATAGTCTTTATAGGTGGAATTATATGGTATATACTGTTTATTATGATAATAGATAGCGAGGGTGGAGTCTTGTATTCTCTGGGTGTGGCTCCACTGTCTCAGGTCTCTCTTGTTGCTACGCGAGTAAAATGACTCATTTACAAGACAATCAGTCTGGTCCTCATTGTGTTGTAATGGATGCTTGAATCCTTTTCGACATACTTTCAGGACTCAGAGAGTGTTCAAGTCTTTGAAAACACTTTTTGTTTTCTGTCGTGATGTCTTATTGTGTCATTTGTTGCGGAATCTTCTCAGCCTTTTGGTTGGGCCAAATGAGCCAGATTCCCTCGAAACAGCAGCTTAGTCAGTGCTGTATTTACAACATAGCTTAGATTACATCCATATATTATAAACAATCAGCTGTCAGAGCGTCAAAGAAACCAGAGAAGAGTTTGGAGATAAGACCACACACACACACACACACACACACACACACACACACACACACACACACACCCCCACCCACCCCACTGGCTTCCTGTATGTACACTGCTGAGAGTGTCTGACTGAGCTGTGGTCAGCTGGTTGCTGGGAGACGGTGATAAGTTCATCAATCATTTTATCATATCTAAGAACGACAGGAAAATGGAAAACAAAGAGGATGTGTGACTCACTGAAGGTGCAGCAACTTTGTTGAATCAATGTTTACTGCTGTAGCTCCCTTTCAGCCTCTTTTCACCAGTGTCGTCATTCTGATGCTGGAAAACGACTTTAGGAGGGTGGCATGGTTACCAATGATGCACCAAAAGCAGTGTCTACATCAAAAGTAGACACTAACTGTATAGAAATACAAAATGCTGGAACAAGTTATCCCTGACTGATTCTTAATACAATTTTTTATATGTGGACTATTAAATAGCCACGTAATTATACACCTAATTCTACTTTTGTTTATGTAGAGATAGGCCAGGTGTGCACAGTAGAAGCCAGTGCACTGCGTAGCATCAGAACGGGGAATCAAATCTTAGTGTCTTCTGTCAGATTTTGTGCAATGGAGACATGACACATGTTGTCTCCTGCAACCATTGAACCAGAACTTGCTTCCGATGCAAATCCTTGTAACTTGAGTAAATGTTCTACTCGATCACCATGCCTCTGTATGTTTTATGAGCTGGGGGGGTCGATGGGCAGCGAGAAAACTACCACACTCATTGACAGTAAAATGGAATGCATGTTGAATATTTGAGAAAAGGAAAAGCACAGTGATTGCATTGGGAATGATTTACCTTTTTGGTTAATTTTTGTCTCCAGAATCAAGAGGCAGAATGGCTGTCAGGGACGAGCGTCATGTTGATTATGTTGTTTATTCACGGCCCACGTAAACAAGTGTTTGTGACGCATTTCAACAGCACTGGCAGCTGGCCGTGTCGTTTTAAAATAGGTGGCTCGCTGATCGGAGTCGATGCCAAGTGCCATATACCTGTATCACAGATGGCAACACTACGTTTGTGTGGCTAAGAGAAAACAAGTCAAGATACTAGGAAGATACTAGCTAAACCATTAGCAGCTCCATAAGTGTTGTGCTGTATCTGACCCCTGAAACCCTCACCTATATCATTACTGGTCTGTCTGTGTGTGTGTGTGTGTGTGTGTGTGTTTGCAGGTGGAGCAGGTGCGGCTGTTGGATCGCTTCAGCAACAAGTTCACAAGCGGCACGCTGTACCTCACAGCCACACATCTCATATTCGTGGAGAGCAACTCGACAGCTGCGGCACAGGAGATATGGGCGAGTAAACCAGCAAATGCGTCAAAGTCAGCATGCGTGCGTGCGCGTGCGTGCGTGTGTGTGCGTGCACATTTTCTCCACTGAAATGGGATTGTTGTTTTAGCATCATGAGAATTAGGCCGCTACTCGGCAGCGACAGTCAGTAGGGCGTCCTCAGCGGTGCAGAGACTTGACCCAGATTCTGCATCCTGGCACTCAGGAGCCACAATGTTCTCCATTCTTGATCTGATTTTGGAGATCATCTCAACAGGGGGTTCAAGGGCTTTTCAAAGCTTGACCTTGAACAGAAAGATTTGATAGTATAAGTAGCCTGGTAGTTCCAGTGGATGCACACAGTTGCTTTGACTATTATCTCATCTCTGAGTGCTTCGGACAGCAAAACTCACGGCTGCGGTTTCCTCTCCACCCGACTTCCTGCTTTATGTGCTGAGCCAAGCAAACTGTTTCCATTTCCCTAGTGTGTGTGTGTGTGTGTGTGTGTGTGTGTGTGTGTGTGTGTGTGTGTGTGTGTGTGTGTGTGTGTGTGTGTGTGTGTGTGTGTGTGTGTGTGTGTGTGTGTGTGTGTGTGTGTGTGTGTGTGTGTGTGTGTGTGTGTGTGTGTGTCGGTCGTCTTGGGCCTCATGAAATATTCAATAGAAATTGAGGAGCTGTCTTACTCAACAGCTGTTAAGATCAACATTGACTGTGTGTGTGTCAGGGTGTTTTACTGAACATTACCAATGTTGATGAATGTGCATGTTTATGAATTCTTGGGCCAGTTTCAACCTTCTTCCTTTTAATTGCTAAACGCTGCACGGAAACACTCCCGACGCCCTTTAAATACAATACAAATGTGACAGGTGTAGGTGTGTAGCTTATGAATACAATTGTAGCAGCATCTTGATATACCTGCTCTCCTGGAATTAAGCCCCCATTCTTATGTGTTTATCCTTCTTCCTTTTGGCATTATAACATGTTGTAACACACACCCCTCCTTCCCCCTTCCTTCTGGTCTCTGCAGATCTTGCATCACCACATCGCCTCAGTGGAGAAGCTTTCCCTGACCACCACCGGCTGCCCGCTGGTCATCCAGTGCCGCAACTTCCGGGTGGTCCACTTTGTGGTGCAGAGAGAGAGGGACTGCCACGACATCTACAGCTCGCTCCTTCACCTCCTGCGGCCCGGTAGGCGTCACATAGTGTGTGTTGCACCCCTCCCCTCCTCTCCCCCCCTCTCTCTGACCTTCTTCTCCTCGGTGCAGTGTCCTACGAGGAGCTCTACGCCTTCTCCTACAACCCCAAACAGAATGACCAGCAGAGAGAGGAAGGGTGGCAGCTCATCGACCTGGGGGCAGAGTTTGAGCGGATGGGCGTGCCCTGCGACCAATGGCAGCTCACGGACGTCAACCGAGAATACAAAGTGAGGAGGCTCGGGACGGGAACGCGATCTGGCGTACCAAGAATTCAGATGATGTCGATCATTCCTTTGTTACACTTGATACGGTGCTGAAGTCATACCTGCTGCTTTTATAAGCCTGAGGATCCGTATTCTTCCGGGGAGCAATGAAAACGTCTCTCCAAACAAAGCGAGCAAGCCATCTGCTCCAGTTACAGCTGAACTTTACTGACGCGGCCTCTTCATGCCATAAATCGCCTGCCACATATAAACCTGTTAGATTCAAAGCAGTTTAATGATCTCGGGTCACATGATATCTGAGTTCAGTGATACGTACACAACATGTGAGCTGCTGTCAAATGAAGTATGTAGTTGTGTAACACTCATTTAATATTTTCACACCATGTGCCAAAAGTGTTGAGGTTTCAGACACTAATATCCAGCAGAGCGCGCTGTTCTGTCATGATGGTTTTCTGTCGCCATCGGTGTATCAATGCGTGTGTGTTTGTGTGCCGTTTCCCAGGTGTGTGAGACTTATCCCCGGGACCTCTACGTTCCCATCACAGCCAGTAAACCCATCATCGTGGGGAGTTCTAAGTTCAGAAGCAAAGGACGCTTTCCTGTCCTCACATATTTCTACCAAGAGAAAAAGGTAGTGAAGTAAATCCTGCTGTCCTCCAACGCTGCAACAAACGATTATCTTGGTCTGAGCAGCAGTATCCAATGGTTATGGGTTTGCGATGTACTCGGGTTGATCGATTCTGCTGCGTTCACCCTGACAGGCGGCGGTGTGCCGGTGTAGCCAGCCGCTCTCGGGGTTCAGCGCACGATGCCTGGAGGACGAGAGCATGCTGCAGTCCATCAGCAAGGCCAATCACAACAGCCGCTTCGTCTACGTCATGGACACGAGGCCAAAGGTCAGCCGGCTGCACCCAGTCAAAGCAGACATCATGCTTAAAATAAATGAATCGAGACTAAATACAGATAATAAATAGCTATAATTGTGTCTTCATCGGTTTATACCGTCCTGCAGTTGAACGCGCTCGCGAACCGGGCGGCGGGTAAAGGCTACGAGAACGAGGACAACTACTCCAACATACGCTTCCAATTCGTGGGCATTGAAAACATCCACGTAATGAGGGCCAGCCTGCAGAAACTACTGGAAGGTTATACACACACCACACACACACAAGCACATTGACAGACAAAATTTGCAACACTGGAAATCATCTCGGCCCATATTTTTGTCTCTGCATGCATCCCTCAGTGATTGGGATGCGGTCTCTCTCCATGAGCGACTACTTGGTGGGTCTGGAGAGCAGCGGATGGCTACGACATATCAAGGCCGTGGTCGATGCCGCCATCTTCCTCACTAAGGTACGCTGCTCCATTTTGCAGTCAAATTATCCTCGCATTTTTTTAGGCGATAGTGAGGGAATCTGTGCCAAGTCCTGCAGGTCCTGCTCATGTTCCTGCTTTTTGTCCCTTATCCCTTCATCTCCGTCCTTTTCTCCTCCATCCAATGCTCAATGCAGGCGGTGACGGTGGAAGGTGCCAGTGTGTTGGTTCATTGCTCAGACGGCTGGGACCGAACAGCCCAGGTGTGCTCGCTGGGGGCCCTGCTGATGGACCCCTACTACCGCACCATCAAGGGCTTCATGGTACACACACACACACACACACACACACACACACACACACACACACACACACACACACACACACACACACACACACACACACACACACACACACACACACACACACACAGACACACACAGGAGCCAAGAGCTGATATCATCTGACTGTTCTTTTCTTCAGCTCAAATTGATCTTAGTTGATATTTGCTTTTTCTTCTCACACTGACTGATAATTCTGTGTTCCAGGTACTGATAGAGAAAGACTGGATCTCCTTTGGCCATAAGTTTGCAGACAGGTGAGCGACTCAGCGGTTAAGCCATGATAAGGAACAAACTGTATCTTATTAAGCTATTGTGTGCAATTGTGTGGCTTTTCAATGAACAATGTGTCTGATGGGTGCCCTGCCAGGTGCGATCAGCTTGACGGGGATCCAAAGGAGGTGTCTCCTATCTTCACCCAGTTCCTGGAGTGTGTGTGGCAGCTGACTGAACAGTTCCCACAGGTGTGTGTGTGGCTGGGAGCCAACTTAATGACCTTGTATTTCTTTTATAGTCTGCGTCCTTTTTAGATAAGACTCCTTTTAAGGTTGTCGTCGTCCTATATGTGTATGTACGCAGTGTATGCATGCGTATGTTAACTCGCTCGCCGTCTGTCTGCAGGCGTTCGAGTTCAGCGAGTGGTTCCTGCTGCAGATCCACGAACACATCCACTCCTGTCAATACGGCAACTTCATCGGCAACAACCAGAGACAGAGAGAGGAGCTGCAGTAAGTCCTAACACACACACACACACACACACGTACATACAGTACACACACACTTCAATGTTGTGTTTTGTCATCGCATCTCTATAAATCTACATAAATGAATCAAAATAAACGCATGTCAACCAGCTGGAACCCTGAAGTGTATAAGCAGAAGGCCCACATGTACTGTACAGCCACACATATGTTACATCATCGCAGTCAGTGTAGAGTGTGTAGTCGGTTTCCGTGCAGGAGCGATATGAGGAGGGCGGGCGAGAGAATTACCTGTTGGGCTAGAAATGCCGAATCAATCAATCAAACGTACCCCGGCCACACTTTAGCAACTGAAATGCAATGAATTGAAAATGGAGAATCCGCTTTCCTCCTCCTCCCTCACGACAAACACACTCCTCCCTGAAAGCAATCTTGAGCAAACATGGGGATGGGGACACAACTGCCCGTGTGGGTCCACTCGTTTAAACAATACCACAGAAATCAAAACACTGTAATGGAACATTGACGACGAGAGGGCGGGTCTCAAACTGGGCAATCTGTGGGGCTCCTCATCAAGGTAGTCAAACACACTTTGACTTTGAAGCCGTCCTGAGCTAAAGCCAACAGTATTATGTGCACAGAGAACGTCCATCAATGTACAGCCGTCCACACCGATCGTCTTTGATTGATGAAACGCCGAACTACAGCAACCCTTGTAGTAGTAGTTGTAGTTGTAGACTGAACTTCATGTGAGAAACTCTCATCAGGGTTAAAAGGGCGGTGGTTGGCTTTAGTGTGCTATTTTGGACCTGAATCTAATTTACATGTGCATCTCAGGTAGCAGCTTCCTCTCCAACGTCTCTCATAACGTGTGTGTGTTGTGTTCCAGGCTGCGAGAGCGCACTCACTCCCTGTGGGCATTTCTACTGAGCGAGCAGCAGAACTACTTAAACCCTTTCTACAGCCCTGCATATGCCGAAGCACACCCCGTGCTGGAGCCCTCCACCCTGCCGTACCACTTCAAGTCAGCACTTTAAACTTACTCTGCCTGTTTTTCCCAGCCGTTTGTGTTGAATCTCACCTTTTTGCTTGTGTCTGCGTGTGTGTGTGTGTGTCTCACCAAGGTTCTGGAGGAACATGTACCACCAGTTTGATCGCTCCATGCACCCACGCCAGTCCATCCTGAAGACCGTACTGACCCTGAGAGAGAACAGCCGCAAGGTGGAGAGCACATTGCAAGCACTGGAGAGCGTGAGTATATGTTAGGTGTATATATACACACACACAAATCATGCATATCTTCTCCATGTTGGCAATAAGCTGAGAGGAAGAGGATTTCTTGCTGTTTTGGACATTGAGCCTTTAATATTGACGTCACAATATGGCGCATTGAAGCATCGACTCCAGTTTCATGTCAATCTCTCCATCTTGTCTTCTCTTCTGCCTCATCATCCCTCCCTCCCTCCCTCCCTCCCCAACTATTCAGAGGCTCCACCAGCTTGGGGTGACACCCGTCGTGACCTCCGACCCCCCAGCGCTGCCTCCTGCCAGAGACCTGCGCTCCCTCCCCCCGCGCCCCGACTCCCTCATCCTCGGAGCGCCCGTCGGCCGCAAGGACGTGCAGCAACAGGAGGACGAGGACGAGGTCGGCGAGGAGGCCACGGAGAGCACAGACACGGAGCGGACAGTAGAGGGCAGCAGCGGCACCGAAAGCAGGAAGCAAAGCTACGGCGAGCTGGAAGGGACATACAACAGCGATCTGGCCAAAGAGGAGCCAGCGGTTGTCAGTCTGGAGTTTGGCGTGGCGCGCATGACCTGCTGAGGGATTGTGGGATACAGAGACACAGGCGAGACTGAGTGGGAAGGCTTGCTTAAAGCGTGCGTGTGTGTGTTTGTATGTGCGTGCGTCGAGGGGGAAACAGTTGATTACACGCTGATAACACAGTTGTCCTGAATGGGACGAATGAATGAAGGTGTATGTATGTATAGTTTAAATCTCTATGGAAACGTCCATTATTATGTCATTTACTGCACTTAGAGGAAAAAAAAGCTTGTTTTTTATGAATGTTGTAAAGCTCTAAAGAGACTTAATGAATAGACCAAGAGAATAAATGAATGAAAAAAACCTGGTGCGTTTTCCTCTGTGCAGCATGTGTCTGTGTCTGTGTGTGTGTGTGTGCATGTGTGTCTGTGTGTGTCATTATAACCCGCCTATTGTGTGCCTAACCTCATTTCTCAAGATGAAATCCCAAAGGAAATTGTGGAAGCAGAAGTGTTCCAGCTCCTCTGAGGGCTCTGATCTGAACGTGGCGTCCCTGGCGTTCTGCTCCGGCTCGACAGACTGAACACAAAGTTGTAGAACCTTAACGATCATCGTGCACAGGGGAGCGAGCTGCTTAAACGGTCAGTGGCTGTATCTTCTATAGTCTCAGGGTAAACTATGACACCCGACAGTCAGTCACACTGTGGAGTTCCAACCACGAGAAGCCTCAGCTGTCAACTGTCACTTTTATTGATCATTTAATCTTATTTCACATCTCACATTGATTTAATAATCTGCTTCACCACCGCACTCGATCGCACAATCCTATTGGTCGTGTCGATCCATTTATGGTGGCTGACCCCTCACAAAGGTCAGTGTCTGGGGTACAGAGGGGTCGGACAAGGTCAACGGACATAGACGCCACAAATCAATCAATCAATTAGGCCGTTGATGATTTTGATTCAGTTCCACAACAGAGGAACATCCTTAGCTACCCGGATGAAATTTACTGAGGAATACATGCGCTATGCATTTAGCTAAGTCCATGTTTGCTTTTCAATCCGATCATGTCGTAGCTTGGGCGTAGTTTGTTGATACTGCTGTTATTTCTGGACTGAGGTTATTTGTCGTCATCTCAGGGATCAGAAAGGATTTGATCAATATTTGAATGTGTCTACTGCGCGTGCAGTCATCAACTCGCATACAGAGTCATGTGTTTCTCTGCATGACTTACATTTACGTCATAAAGTCAAACTTCATTCTGTCGTGTTTTATCCACTAAATACTTGATGTTAGAGCCCCTCCTCCTCTCTCAGCACCACTCTCTTCTCTTAACACACATTCATGCAACATTCATTCAAATTTTCGTCAAACAAATTCCTGTCTGTACGCAAAACAACATCGTGGCCCCTTTATGCCCATCAGCTTGTCCTTTAAAATAATTGTATTAGTCAAATGCAAGGGCGTATTCTCTGTTAAAAGTCTCCTCCTCTCTCTCTCTCTCTCTCTCTCTCTCTCGTGTTCTTCCTCTGGGATGTTGTTTATAGAAAACAACATCCCAGCCCGATTCCATTGGAAAAATCAGCTATATATATATTTAAGGCTGAAGAATATAAAAGATCATACACATACATCCGTGAGTAGTTCTTACTCAAAATAACATCTTGAGCTACAGGAAATCTGCACGCTGGTTTTGTACATTCTGTGCAAAAAACTGTTACTGTGTCTTTTAGACTCCGTATCCATTTTGAGAGGACGGTGTGATGTTTGTTTCACAGTTTTGGAATGTTGATACTCTGGTTGGACTCTGTCATGTCTCTGCTCTGTCTGTTTGTAAGTGCAGTGAAGATGGAGGCCTTCCTGTAGCCTAGTTGTGCATTTTACTTCATATTAAATATTAATCAGCCTGTTCCAGAGATGAGGCACTGAATCATTCACAAGTGTATTGCAGGGCATGCTGGTAGAACACACCTTGGTGGAATACTCTTGACTCACTCCAAGAAAACACATCCTGTTCTTATACACACTCCCCACTGGCTTCACACGGCACACACACATACACACTACAGTACACACCCATAGAAAGCCCATCTTAGCGGCGGTATCTATCAGTGTGATGGAGCATTTTGTGGCAGAATCCTAATGACATCAACTCTTTTGTGAAGGAATATAAAAGTTGCACGGTGCATAGTTCAGGTTCCTGCCTTGAGGCGTAAAACACGCGATGACGTTAACAGCAGCTGTTAATGTGAGAATTGGGTTGTTGTTCTTTATGGGTGTTTGGTTACTTTTGTTGCTCTCTCCATAGACAAGCAGCTATCTTGGTTATCTTTCTTCGTTTCATTGTTCTTTGGAGGCTTGAGGAGCGATACAGCCTCAGAGACTGAAGCCTGACGAGACTACTTACTAACTGTACTGCCCTGTCGATTACTACGCTAACAAAAGAGCACAAAGGGTAATCCTGGGGGCTTAATACATATTCACACTCAACTACACATGTGCACACACACACTCACACAGGCTGTCTCAGGATGAACTGTGTGTGTGTGTGTGTGTGTGTGTGTGCTAACCACCACTGATACTCTGTCTGTGTGACACACCCGGTCTTCTGTTCTGTTAGTAAAACTACTTATTGTTCTGTATTGTCCCAAAACATCAAATGCATATTGAACTATACTATGGATGGAAACTTCAAACATATTGCACTCCTGCCTACGCCCCGATGAGCAGCAGCAGGTGTCTCTCTATGACATGCAAGGTAAAAATGAACTAAATTTACTTTCACAAACCTGTAGAAACAAAACACCTCACCAAAGCATTCTTCATAAAGCAGAGTATATTTTACCTCGGCGTAATTAGATTATTGTGGGACATTGATGTGAAAACCTG
>NW_027466885.1:6895000-6940000 GCF_046128005.1 Genypterus blacodes | reverse complement strand
CGGACCTTGATGCCGAAGACCCTCCGCCAAAGACCCAGGCGCCTCTCCCGGCTCGCACCAGAATCCCCATGTCCAAGCTGCCCGTCCGCTTTTCTGGAACCAAACCTGGCAACACAAACAAAGGAACCTCCTCCAAGAAGTAGCTTCTGTCAAGCGCGTTTCCTCCAACCACGATAATGACTTTGGTGTTTATCGCCATTGTGCTGTTTATGCAGAACCAAACATTTTCCCAGACCAAGACAAATGTTGAGCCGTGGAGTTACAACCTATAAATTCCTCTCCAATCTTAAAAGGTCTGGGAGTTCTGGGATTGACACGGATGTGTTGTTCACCTGAAAAAGTCACGAGTAGACTCCAAAAGCTGGGTTAACACTTCACAGCCCTCCCTGGAACGTTTGAGGTCGTCGCTTGGGTTGCAATACACACATTAGCCACGCAACTTCTTGGAAAAGCTCCTGACCTGCTGAGAGCTCTAAAGCTGTTTTTATTTTTTTGCTTCTTCCTCTTAAATTTCTAAAGGATTTCAATCATAATGAACATAGAGGGTGAATGCATACTGCAAGAGAGAAGGCACCTTTTGATCTTTTGAAGACTTCTTATGGAATTCCACATGACATAACTAAAATTGACTCATGAGCTAATCTAATTATGATTATTTTCTGATTTTATCATATTTTCTAATCTGTAACAAATTACCTCTTTTTACCCCATTTTAGAGCCAAAGTTCAGCAACCACAGGCGTCGTCGCCGCCATTTCTTACGACTGTTTTTGTGCTCTTTTCTTTTCTAATCTCGTTTTCTGACCACACACTGAATGACTAAACCTGCAAATATACAAACAGACTCTGACATCTGAATGCAACAACAAACATTTTCCCTCTAATACCACTAAACCTGCTGAGACCCAACATTTTGTTTTTGTTTCTGGAAGGCGGACAACTCCTTGTTACTTACGAGTTTGGATCTATCCCGTTGTGCAAGGAAGTAATTTCCCCCCATTGCATCATAGGAGTCAGTCTCTGGGATTTACAACTGTTGACTTACTGCTGGAAACCTGCAAAACTATCGCAATACTCTTAACAACAGGGATCCCTCGCAACGATGCTTCATCACACACACAAACGCTCTCTTTGTAGCTACATTGGTTGACTCTTCTTCTCTAATTACACACTTTTTTCTATTTAGTGCTTTCTTCTTCACTGGATTTCATACTGTTTTTATAGGCTAATTCTCCTTCAGTTGTACTGCACGGATCTTGACTGTGATGGCACCAGCTTCTTTACAGACTCCTTTTTGTTCTTTATGTTGTTCTCTTCTCTCTCTATGTGTGTGTGTGTGTATGTGTTGGGGGTTACTGCTGATGTGAGTGGATTGCATTGAGGGTAACCTCGCTTTACACCAGTTTTAGAAGGAAACACACACGTTATATATAGACATTTGGGTCACTGGTAAGGCCAGGGTTTGTTTCATTTAACCCTTCATGTTCCCCTCTATGATCTCTGTAAACCCAAACTTTCTAAACTGCTGAAGCTGTACTTGAATCTGAATGTAGCTCGACATCATTGTGGAACATGGGGTCAGCGTATACTTTGCCTGTGTTTGTCCATTTTCCTCCTAGCTCCTCTTTTGCAGGGGCCAGACCAATAGTGGACATTTACTGCGTTTAAGAATGAAGGGGGTGTATTTCCATCCTAAAAAGGCCTTTGTCAGTGATTCATTTACAGGGAGCGGAGTGTTCCCTTCATTTCAAAAGAGGGATTTTCAACATGGGGAATTGCAGCCAGTTTCCCCTGATCACAGCCATAATGACATGACATTTGAGAGTCACTTTAGTTCATGAAAGCGTACTGCCTCGCTCAGGATGGGATGATTGATCCACGACACTGATCCAGGTTCAGATATCATTCCAGTCTGCTAATGGAGTAGTGCAGGAGCGACCACAGTGTAACCTGATCGCAGGACTGCAGTAAGAGGATGGAAAAGGGGGCAGACTGAAGGTGATTTGAGGGGAATGTGTTTGTCGGGGAGCGAAGAGTTCATTTGCAAAAAGCAGCTAATCTTCTTTTTAATGACGTTTTTATTATCAGTTTTATTGGTGTTTCTGGGGATAAACAATTTTAAATAAAAACAACAACACTTCATGTTTTCTTTGCCTACGCTGTATCTTTTCCTGCTTTGGTTTCATATGCAGTGTATGAGATGCGATGGCAATAAACAAGTTGGTTCCTGGTCAAAACAAAAATCGTACATATTTTAAGCAGTTAGTTGGAGTTAAGATAATTCTTTCGAACAGAAAACTCTAAACATAAACAGTCGGAGAAAAGGAGGCAGAGTGATTGATTTGCACAATATATTGAACAAATGTGTGATCATCCTTAATAGCACTTGCTTATTGATTATTTGTTTACTTAATTATTAATTTGGAAACTTTGCACCTTATCACTGGCATGTAAACATTAATGACATCATCCCCAGCGTCCGCCGTGTTGCCACCTGGCAGACTGATGCTTGTCTCTTTATTCTCTCGTTTGTTATCATTCACTGCAATGAAAAAGATCATTGTGTTCTCTTTCTTTTTGTTTCTGTTTGTCTGTTCACAGTGTGAAATCTTCTCACTTTCCATATTTAATAAATAAAAACTGTGTTTGCGCTGACAGAGAAGCTTCTGACTCTTTGTAACACTGCACCGTTACAGTGCAGACGTTAACACACTCTATAGAGCTATAGATTGACGGCTCTCCTCCAGCTTTTTATGGCTTCAACCCCCAGAGGAGCGGGTGGAGTGGGAGAGAGGGTGAGAGGTGTGGATGCTTTTGTTGATGTGCTGACGGTGTCATCCCTTTGTGAGCGTCACCCTTGGAATTATGGATGAGGTCTGATCGGCTTGAGTGTCATTTGTGATCAATAGGTTTTATTGATTGATGGGGTGAAAGCTGGAATGTCTTATTGTCTGCTGTGGGTTTCTCCTGAAGAAAGAGAGAGAGAAAGAGAGAGAGAGACGGAGAGAGGGAGAGGGAAATGACAAAGAGAGGAAGCTGATGCACAGCTGATGCACTGTGTGTGAATATGGAACCTGTTTGGGTGTGTGTGTGTCTTGAATATGGATGAAAGGGAGGGTCTCATTGTTTTGAGGAAAACACATGTTGCTAGAGAGCATGTGTGTGTGTCTGTTTGTGCATGTGTGTGGTTGTGGTGTGGGTGTGCGCATGCATGTGGAGTGGGTGGAGGATTTGGTGCAGTGCGAATCCCCTTTGTAATGGTGCAGCACCCCCCCCACCGCCCCCCCCAGCCTGGGTTTGTGCACAAGCCTGTAAAAGCCTTACGTAAGACCATAACACTTACTTGTACCAGCCCAGCAGATCAAAGCCAGTGATGCTGACTTGGGAGAATGGTGTGTGTGTGTGTGTGTGTGCGTGTGGTTATCAGCTGATCTCACCACTAATCTGCTGGATGTATAGACTCATCCCGATTCTGTGCGTGTGTGTGAATGTGTGTGTTTGTTTTGGTCTATCATTCTAGAGTGAGAGCACAACAAGGAGGAACAACGCCCTCATACAAATCACTGAAAAGGAGAACAAGGGAGGGAGTGAAGGCGAGAGGCAAGGAAAAATGGTTGAAAGAGATTTATTGTAAGTGTGAGTGGGTGTGTGTGTAGGCTCAGCGCTTCATTTGGGGAGATGGAATGTGTATATTTGAGTGTAAATGCAGTTAACGTGCAAACAAGTGTAATAAGTGCAAATTAATGTCATAACTCGTGACAAGTGCATCACAGATGTTGTTGAAAATGTTTATGATGACACTGATAAAAACAGTGATAGGAAGATAGCGTGAATAGTGTGTGTGTGTGTGTGTGTGTGTGTGTGTGTGTGTGTGTGTGTGTGTGTGTGTGTGTGTGTGTGTGTGTTTGTGTGTATGTTGTCCATGTCATACACAACCAAAAAATGGAACCAGAAATACTGAAAGAAAAAAAACACTATTTCACAGTCACATCTCATGGTGAGTTCATCTGATTTTATTCATTAAAAAAACAAGTTATATATACCTATCCCTGATTATTAGAGAGAGAGAGAGAGAGAGAGAGAGAGAGAGACATTCAAAGGCTGCACCCCACATTCTGCATGGCAGCCTCTCCACAGTCGTTCCCATAGTAACTCCACTAGGTCAACCAATGAAAAGAGGGGGCTGGGCAGGAGGGAGGACGTGAGAGAGTTGGGGGGGGGGGGGTTGCTGACACAGAGTGTGAGAGAGACCCTGAATTGGATTGGTGCACTAATATACACACACAAACACACAAACCTGCAGGCCTGTGTATGCACGTGTTACAGTTCACACACACACACACACCCACACACACCCACACAGACACATAATCATTTGTTCTTGCCTGTGCAAATATACATATCACACCCTTATTTCACCACACCATCCACGTCAATGACTGAGTGTGTGTTGAACCTACGATGGATAGACATATAGATAAATAGACACCTGCAGAAATGTATCCGTTTCAGATTTGTCCTTCACTTCTGTAACATGATGAAAATCACGGGCACAGCCAACTGGAACAGAGGAGGCTGTTCGGGGGAATGATGCAATTCATTATAAAGGGACAGATGTATGTGCTGATCTTCCGTTGCATCTAATTTCCTAGAGCAACACCGATGAAAAATGTATGACAGGGTTGGGATTGCTGGGGGTGGAGTGCATTGTGTGTGTGTGTGTGTGTGTGTGTGTGTGTGCGTGTTTGTATAGGATATTGTGTTCTCATTTGTAGGCCATCGACAATGTGGCTTGAAAGAAAAAAAGACAGAAATCAAGTCGGTTGCAAAATGCAGAGGAATAAGCCCAGACAGTCAGTGTATATAAATTTCAAAAAGGCTTTAAAGTCAACCAATAACCATCGCTGTAACTTTAAGATATTAAATAAGACAAACTGGCACAGACGACACATTACAGATTTTAAATGACACTTTGGAATAGCGATACAGACATGGTTCGTTCAGGAGTGAGGTAACGACAGTAGGGGCAACTCCATGTGCTAGTGACCATAAGAAAGACCTTGAGGATGATTTGCAAACATGGAAATAGACAGGAAATACCGGCAAGCACACTAGAGGGTTTGTTTTGGGCCTTAACGTCCTTAAACGACCGAGTTCAACTGTGTGGTGTCATCCTGCAATTCCCTGGCGTGGTCCTCTTCCTCAAGAGCATAAATGAGATGAGATGCTATTGAACGCAGTTGTGACTTTTTCACAGGTAGTGTCAACAGCGTAAAACAACGTAAAACAGCGTAAAACAGCGTCAGAATAGAAATGTGGGGAACCTGTAAAAAAGGTAAGTTAAGGCACGTGTTGGGTTTTTTGAGAGATCAGGATCCCCGGTTGATCTGATCTCTAAATTGGGGCTTGAATATCCACTGTGATGAAAGTGTACAGTAAATTCTTCTCAATCTTCTTGACTGTGTATTTGAGGGTGTTGATCCCGTCCATGTTCATGGTTAAAGATGTGCGAGACAGTTTGTCGGGATTGACGGGGTTCGGCTCGTTGTGCAAATCTCTGTTGTGTTTGATCATCTTGTACCTTCCAGTCATTGAGTCCGGCCGAGAAATATACATCCCACGGTGCTTAATGCGATTATGGATATCATCGTCCTCGCCGCCCCATCCCCAGAAAGTGTTAGAGAAGCCGTTGATCTTCAGATATTGGTCTTTGGACAGTGACGAAACACCACCAAAGTACGTTTCATAAGGCAGATGGAAGTTGAACTTGTCCATGGCAACAGCCAGGTGCCTGGGCATCTCAAAACATCTGTAGAAGTTCCGGTCGTTCATGGGAACCAGGTCTACGTCAGAGAACAAGAGGCAGTTGTAATCGTACTGCTTCATCGCCTCGACGTAGCCCACGTTCATCAGTTTGGCGCGGTTGAAGATCCCGTCTCCGTCCTGGTTGATGACGAACACGCCGTAGTCCAACTGCTGTCGCATCAGGATTGGATGCAGGTAGTAAAGCCAGTGACTCAGGTGCTCATGCCTATTGCGGAATGGGATGATGATCGCCACCTAAAACACAGTTAATGAAGGTGAATTATGACAAAACATCTCAGTTACACTATTATCTTGAGACTTAAAGATGGACACACTAGTTTAACTACTTCTTCTACAACTGCTCTGTTTTCACATTGCACAGTAATTATGAACAGATATTTTGTTCTTTATTTGATCTAATCACTAGCCATCATTTGTCTCCATTCCCCTCCCTGTGATCACCTACCTTCTGACGTGCAACACATTCTTTTGGTGTGTATCTTCCTCCTTCACTGAGTTGCTGGCCGGCTATCTTTAAAGCATCGTCCAGCGTGTGTCTCACGTTGTAGTTCACGTCCAGAGCTCCCACCAGACCTGGAGGGAGTTCAGGACAGATCTCCTGCTGTGTTTCAGGCTTCTCTGCCTTTTCTTGCTTTCCCCCCGACTTCTCTGGCTTTTCTTGCTTTTCTCCCTGTTCCTCTGCATTTTCTTTCTTTAACTGCAAATTTTCATCTTCCTTTTTGTTGCTTTTGTTGTTTTCTTCCTTGGCTCCAGTCTCTCCAATCCCTGGTTCTTCTTTCTGCTCGATCTGACTTGTTATAGAGTCTTTTATGACATCTCCACTTAGTGGGATAAAAACAGCAAAGTTTCCATTTGTGTTGTAAATGTTGAGGAGTAACACCACAACATAACCTCCTAGACTAACTACACAAAAAGCTGAAAGTAATATAAAAAGTTTTTTCAGCATTTTCGCCATCTAACCCCGAAGCCTGTTTCAGCCGAAGACGCGTCTACAATTCTACTGCCAGTCCTTTGCTTTGCATATCAGAACTGTTGCACAAACAAGAGCAACCCAACAGGTTAGACCAACTTCCTTGTTTGAGCCAACTCATCAGGTTCCACACTGCTGAATCATAATTAACAATGAGTTGAACCTTATTGATTTGTCACCTGTGAGATGCTGCAATTTCTACAAATCTACTGATTGATAAGATTGGAAGTGTATATTTGTGTTTGAGTACATCAATATAACTATCAAATATGAGTTCCTTTTATTTGTGTGAGTAAGTTCAGTTTAAGTTAAGTTTAAGTTTGAGTTACTGCATTGTGTCTTAGTAGTCTTTGTACTAGACAAATTACCTATAAAGTATGTCAAAAATATCTTGAATATGCGTTATTATTATCACCAATAGTAGAATAATAGTCACCACCCTCTGGCATATTGTCAAATGTGTCCCTCTGCTGGTGAAGGAGTGGACTTGTAGGCTTTCTCCGCTCGTGTCCCCTGTGTAAAAGCTTAGAGCAGCAAAAAACTCCTTCAAGAACTCTTCAGAGAAAGTGAAAGCAAGCTCTCAAACGTGTCACCAGCCAGATCCAAACAATCTCGAGTATGCCGCGTCCCCGGATCCTGATACCTGTCCACGCCTGCCCTCAAGAGTGTGAAACATCCCAACAATCCCATCTGTTGCTTCTGTTCCTGTAGAAATCAGCTGTCCCAAGAGGAAAAGATTTGAGATAAGCTGCAGGTTACAGGCAGAACTCGTCCTGTCAGGGCCTCACCCTCAAGACATCAAGGCTGAAGTTATTTCTCTTAGAATTCTTTCTTCCTCTCCTCTGGTATGTTTCTGGTAAGTTTACTTGCTCGCTGGAACCAACTTCCTGTTTATGTTCATAAGAATGCAGGTGCAGTAAGGGAAGTGTAGTCGAGAGAGAAAAAAAAGTGGTTGAGCGTGAATGAAAGGAGGACAAAGGGCACGGAACTGGGTGTGTCCACTAGAACAACCGGAGACAGGAGGCAAGACGGAGCAGATGAGAGCGTTCCACAGTTTCACTTTAACAGTTTGAATTGAAGTAGAGCAAACTTCGTAACAGGAGCTCCCACATGGAGGGTCAGGCTGTAAAATGATACACAGCCAAGCACAATGGTAGACACCCGCCTGCAGCCTAACAATGTGTTGACATATGATCACGGTATAGGAGTAAAGAATGGGAGGGTGTGTGTAGCAGGAGCCTTACGCGCTGTCGTCATATTCCTTTATATTGCGCAATTGGAAAACTTGACAATCAAGCAAGAAACGAGCCAAGTCAGTCTGCTGTCAGTCAGGTCGTCCTCCTGCATTCTGAACATTGTGTCATAGAGACAGAAAGTGTGTTTAGAGCAGCCAACATACATGAGGTATGTGTGTGTATGTGTGTATGTATGTATGTGTGTGTGTCAAACTAGCCTTACCCAACTTGTTCAATGTTGGCTTATATAGGCTTATATAAGGAGGACATGATCCTATGATCGCATCAACATCATTGATCACTGACCCTGTACTCTGCGCCCTCACTACTGTGCCATGTTCTCACAACCTCCAGCGGCAGTGGCCTCTACCTCAGGGTCTACGTATAGAGTTTAACAATAACAATAGTAATAATAATACAACCTTCCTTCTTTCTTTCTCTCTATCTCTCTCTCCTTTTCCCACTCTTTCTTTATAAAAAAATGATCTCCAAAATATCCTATAATTGTATGTGCAATGTCATGTAAAATGTTTGCTTCAATAAATCAAATCAAATAGCTAAACAATGTTTTGGTAATGTTTTGTGTGTTTTTAAACATAATATGCAGTTTGGTAAGTCACCAGTAGAGGGGGATCATGTATTACTAATAAAGGTAGACCAAGCCTCTCTGCTGTAACAAACTCTACCAATGAGATCATCCCATCAACATCAATGATGCCATCCTGGACTCACAACCTCCAGCGGCCGTGGCTTCCTGCTGTTTCAATTTCAATCTACTTGTACCTCAGATTACCTATTTTACTTCAGGGTCTACTGAAAAAAAAGTTAAACAACATTAACAATAATAATAATGCCCTAATAATGTCTATCCCCTCTCGCTCTCCCTCTTTCTGTATAAAAAACAATCTCCAAAATGTCCTATAACTGTGTCATGTCAAATGTTTGCTTCAATAACGCACACACTGGGGTAAACGAGTCGCCGTTGGCCAGACATTCGATCCTCTGGCTCCTGATGATGGTGTGAAGCTTTGGTTTTGTTGCGAAATCTGTTATACTACTTAGTATTCTGGATTCTATTTTGGGTCTTCATTTTACTTGACATGCCCGTGTGTGTGTGTGTGTGTGTGTGTGTGTGTGTGTGCGTCATTGATGCTTCACCTGTGACTCACACTCACTTTGTTATTCTAAGGGTCACACTCAACCCTGGGTGACAATGACAATGATAATCAAAATAGTTCTGTTATTTTCAGTGAGACTTAAATAACCCATCCAGAACCGTAGTGGGAAAGACCGGATAGGACCTAAGCAAGATACAGGCCCGCTTAGCAACATTTTGAAGCTTTAATGGTCAAAACATTTGTCTAGAGGAGACTTCAAAGAACATCAAACTGTAACATTTTGGCCACACATTGCATACATCACATATATATATTCACTCAGGCAGACAGAAACACACACACCATTTCTCTCTTACTTCACTATGCCAGACCGGTGACTGTACAAGAACACCTCTGTACCAAAGCCTATGATACGATATGTATTTACCCTATGAGATTATAAGAATTTCAGTCTACTTGTAGTCTTCCTCAGGGTCTACATTTTAACAACAACAATGGTATTAATAATACAACCTTCCTTCTTTCTCTCTATATCTCGCTTTCCTCTTCCCCCTCTTTCTGTATAAAAAATGATCTCCAAAATATCTTACAATTGTATACGCAATGTCATGTAAAATGTTTGCTTCAATAAAAACAAATAGCAAAAAAACACACACACATACACACACACACACACACACATACACACACGCACACACACACACACACACACACACACACACACACTATAAACGACTATATATAGTCAGCCGCAGCTCTTAAAACAGTCGTAGTTACAGCCCGGAGAACTCAGTGGTTATTGAAACACGATGCTCAGGCCATAAAATGTGTGCATATGTTTTGTGTGTGCGCTCATGTGAGTGTATGTGTGTGCGTATGTGTGTGTGTACTGTATGTGTGGTTTTGAGTGGTCTCAGCTGTGCAGGACACACTGACAGCCAATCAGGGTTAATTCCGAATCAGAGTGGTTTTGACGGCTCCATGGTCAACCTCGGGGAACAAAGCAGCGCGCGTGCATGTGTGTTCGTGCGTGTGTATTTATGTGTGTGTGTGTTTGTGTGTATGCCTTTCAATCTTTTTTCTCCACTCCACCTGCTTCTCATTGCTTGACTGATCTGAATAGATTCTGGTTTTTAATGCTTTTATTATTTTAATTAAAAAATGAGTAGAAGTGGAGAAGGCTGGCTGCTTATTAAACTTTTAATGTTTAATACTGTAAAAATCAAACCCTGCCACGCACACGGCAAACACATTTGACAGAATGAAAGAGACCAGAAGTTCGAGTGCCTCCCTCTTACATCTTGTTCCCGCTCTTCCTCTTCCAATCACTCAGCCAAATTGTCATTTTAACAGAAGTTAATTTTCATCAATATACATTTTTGGGGTCAAAAGCAGATGCTGACGTTCCTGCCTGAAGCTTCCATGTCTCACTGTTGTGTTTGTGTTCACCATCAGTCAATTTCTTACAAGAACTGTCAAAAATCTCAACGCTGTCTTGGCCTCCAATGCAGAATATAGATCCTGCAAAACCAAAACATTTGTAAATGACAAAGAAAGGCAGCTAGAAGTGTGTGTGTGTGTGTGTGTGTGTGTGTGTGTGTGTGTGTGTGTGTTAAATTGCAGCATTTGCACCTGACAAATCTCACTGACAAAGCAAATCGCTCCAAGTTTGGTCTAGATTGGGCAAAGACCTGAACTTTTGGATGTATCAGGGTGCACTTTCCCCACAGAGACACAAGCACTGTTGCGTTTCCTCGCGAGTCAGCAGCTCCGCCAGAATTTCAGATTAAGTGCCTTGCTCAAGAGCAGCACACCATCAACTTCTGTCCACGTTTTCCCAGCCTGTCCAAGTACTTGATCCAGCAATTTTGTGGTCACAGGTCCGCTGCTCTCGCCTTCAGGCGATTCCCATTTAAAGTATTTAAGAGAAGGCTGAGATGGCAAATTCAGTTCTTCAAAAGTTGAGAGAAACGTCAGCCCCAAGTGAAGGGATCGGGGGCAAGAACCCATGGAGGGAAAACGACAAGCGCTGTCACACACGCCCCTTCTCATCTCATCGCTCCC
Organism: Genypterus blacodes; assembly: GCF_046128005.1. Classification (NCBI taxonomy): domain Eukaryota; kingdom Metazoa; phylum Chordata; class Actinopteri; order Ophidiiformes; family Ophidiidae; genus Genypterus; species Genypterus blacodes. The sequence continues at coordinate 6,928,788 of NW_027466885.1, read as the reverse complement.
GTTTTCCAGGTGACGTGAAGGGGACGTTCTTCCAATAGGCCCTTGGGTGATGTGTCAGGAGCAACTGGAGAACGAAGGAGAAGCGCTCAATTAGGATCCACTGACGCGTGGTCTTGACGCCTAACTATCTTCTTCCATCCCCCTGATAGGGAAGTTGGCGGCTTGGCACTCCCTCACTCGTTGGTCTACAGTCACATGCTCGCCCACACCCACACAGCAGCTGTCTCGCTCTCTTGTGCTTTCACTCACTCAGTTTTCCTCGTCATTAACCGAAGAACGACTTCTATCTTGGGTAGATTCCATGTCCACACCCATTTTATTTGCCTGCCAACAATTTCAAACATGCAAAGTGTGTGTGTGTGTATGTCCAGCAAGCCTTGTCCCTGTTGGTGTTCACACTCAATATACTCAATATACAGGAATAATAGTTAGTATCATGTTAGTATTATAGGTGTTATTGTAGTGCTTGTTACTGGAAATGCAATGTTGATTCATTAAATCAGTCGCTATCACCGAAGAACTCAAATCTGTCAGTCTATAACTGGACATCAGTCCATTCCTCATATGTGACATTGCGAGACGTGTTCACTCCTGCATGGTTTAGTCACATTCCCCATCCTCGGTGTGATTGGTTTAAGCTGCTCTGAACACGGTAGTCGAACCGGCCCCAAACTACCAATATGCTTTTAAATACACAATGCTGAAAGTGCATTTTAATGATCTACATCTTTTATTGAATCCATGTTTTATGCTTTCAATTAAGATGTTCCAAGGAGTCAGTGGTGTTTTGTAGGATATTAGTCTTTACTCTGGCTTGTCCTTAATTCTTTGAAGTTTTCTGTTTTAGTTTGATTTTTCAGTCTGGCTCAAGATGGAGATCTGATGGAGATTCCTCACCACATTCCTGCTAGGTGGTAAAGTGTTTTCATTATTTTACCTCATGTTGGAAATCCAATCTCATCTAGAGAAAAACTGTTTTGCACTTCAGTTAAAACTCTAGCGATTCTCAAAGCTGCAGCTCGGAGCGGCGGAGGAGGAAACAAAGTCCCTGGGTTTCTTACCTCCATTACTCCTCCTCCTCCTCCCCCTCCTCTTCCTGTCCTCTCCTACCGCCTTCCTCCTTGACATGTGTCACATTTTGGGCTTCTGCTCTCGAGGGATAAATGCCAGATTACATGGTGTAGTATTTTTATCCGTAGTACATTAACTGTCTGAGCTTACAGCATCAAAGCCTCAAGGAAAGAACACACACTCACACACGCACACACACAGACCACACACACACACACACACACACACACACACACACACACACACACACACAGAAGTGAGAGAAGTAATGTGCCTTCTTTGATCTCCCCTCCCCGCTTCCTAATTACCCTGGTGACACATATACACGCATCCAGACACACACACAATGCACATTTGCCCCTGCATGTGCTCACACATGCACACAGAGAAAGAAATAAGTCCTCCGTGAAATCTGAATCAATAAAAGCAACGAAACGTTTCTCTGCTGACGCCTGAACAAAGGAAAAATACTAATTCGGAACCTGATAGAGAGCAAATCGATCCCGTTGTCAGCACCTGCAGGAAAGGTTCCGGGTCACTGTTGTGTCTTTGGCTTGATTCAAGCTCACGCGGCGGACACGATGGGTGCTTACACACCCACGTCATTTGTACCTTGTGACTGCCGATCGCCCTGGACACCCTGCTGTGATTTTCAGATTGTGCATCTTTGTGCACCTCAATCACAAATGGGGCCTTTTGATGTCTACATTCTTTCCCGTCATAAAAAGCAAAACTAAACTGTCCTCTGACTTGGTCTGACCCCCCCATCCCCCCATCCTACAAAGCCACATATCGACCACCTTTGCCAGCTCAGTGGCGTGATCGTGTAATGTGTGGGTTTAGGGTGCAGAGAGGGAGAGATTGAGGGAAAGGCGAGACATGGATGTTCTATCGATTAATACTCAGTGACACACAGTATCAAAGAGGACAAGTAAATAAGTTAACTCACAACACTGGCCCTGAGTTATGTCCGGGATATACAGTAGAAAACTGGTGTGACAGTCGGATACAGAGTAAACAAAAGAGGAATAACAACTTCAGTGTCTCTCAAAAATGCTCAGCAGCCACTAAGCTCTTCTACCTGGCTCTCCGCCTGCCAGCGGGACCTCGTATGAGCCTCTTGAGCACCGCCTTGTTGACCTTTGGGTTCATGTCGGACCGATCAATGAGTTAGGGGGATATTTGGCGCCGTATCCACCGCTGTTGCCTGACGCTCTAAGAGGCTCACCCTACTTCACGGGTCGTTTAGAAGAGCTTGGAGTGGACGAAAGAGAAGGTCCATGAAAGATTGAAACTGTGTGTGTGTGTGTGTGTGTGTGTGTGTGTGTGTGTGTGTGTGTGTGTGTGTTTTGTGGGGGACTTGTTGCTTGTCGGGCAGATGTAGCATCAGTGACTTGTTGAGGCTGAATAGGCCCTAGAGTGGCGTTAAGGTGGAATCAATAAGGATCTATTCATCGAGTGGCTTGTGTGCCGCATGTAATAGTGGTTGGAAAAAGGGTGTATGTTTGTGTGTGTTGTTACAGGTAACTAAGGGGGTCTCTGATCAGGTGGGAGGATTCTTTGATCGTCTTATTTGACCTTTCCCCAAAAGAGGACCTAGATGGGCGGGTTGAGGTTGAGGTAAACATTTGAAACCTTCACACATTTGTTTTTACATTCTTCATCATCAGGCAGTTGTTCCGGAACGCAGAATCTCTAATTTTCAGTCTTTCATCGCCTCTAACTCGTCCCATTAAGAAGGGGACGCGTCTGTAAACATGAAACGGCTCCATCTAGTCAGCTGAGGTTGAGTGGGGTGTTAATGTCTGTCTGTGTCTCTCAGCGTGGGGCGCGTTTTCCCCTCAGAGGTGTCTGACGGGCGATGACTGTAGCTTACCACACACTGGGAACGCGGCTTCTTTAATCTCTCTCTCTCTGCCCCCCACACTCCCCCCCCACCCCATCTTAATTTCTCTCAACTCTTGACGCCTCACATCCTTCCGTTTTTAACTGCGCCGCTAATCCCCCCAGCAGGGTTTTCATCGGGTTATCCTACTGTTGCGTTTGGCTCATCTCACCCCACATGGCACCTGTCCAATTAGGCTGATTGTGACGCACCTTAAACTAAGAGACGGATCCCGTGGCGTGGTGGATAGATTTGGCGAAAACATGTCCGCCCCTGGAGTGGTGTTTTTTTTGTGTGTATTGTGACAAACGTCTTTCTGTAAATCCAGGTTTTAGTGAAGGGTAATTGAGGGGACTTGAAGAGCAGGCTGTCAGCAAAGGACAAAAGTGTTTCCAGTAAATTTAAGTTTCCAGTGATGGTTTACTCATAAAAGTGTAGAGAATAACAGGTTGTCTAAGGTTTAAGAAGGATGACTCTCTTTTGATTTTTTCTTTTTTTTTACCTTTTACAACGTCGATTCTGAGCACGTCTGATTAAGCTTTAAAGGTTGTGCATTGGCTTAATGGTTTTTGTGTTTTCAGCAAACAGAAGCAAAACCAGAGGGGAGAAGATAAGAAGAGTGTGACATTCAATTCAGGCCACATTATAACAGATTATCAGTCAATTTAAGAATGCATTCATTTGATTCATCGAGGTGTTTCTGCCTCAACCAGATCAAAAACCTCCACGAAAAAAGATCAAGATCACGGTCAGACATGTTGATTTACTTGGTAGAATCATGCTTTCATTAATATTTGGAATTGAAGTTGACTGCAAATAATCACTATCAACCCCTATATGATGATTCTCGCCCAGAAAAGTAGTCGTCCCCTTTATCTATATCTGCCAAAGACTAGTTGCTTTTGTGTTGAATCAAACATTAACAGGAAGTAACAGCATGGAAATTATTAAACTGTGGTGTGTTATGGCTACGGACTTGCCCTTTAAAAACCATGGTGAGCATCAGCGTCTCCCATCTTGTCCCTTAGGGCTTCATACAAATGTTGAGCTGCCTTTGTCCAAGTTACCTGGGCCTTGTTCTCCATTAAAATCCACCATCTTCAACACAATTAATGTTTTTTTTTATCAATAAAGCTTCAGAATGACTCGTCCCCGTCAGATAGGGAGGAGTTATTATTATTTTTCCTTATCTCGCTCAAACTCTCCATCATGATGTCTAAACCCCCTATGTGTCCTTCAGAATGCGCAGAATTATAAAACGTGTAAAAGCTTAATTTTAGAGCTTGCCTGTATTTTTTGCTTGTTTTTTTATGCTTATAACTTTTTATAAACATCACAGAAACACAGCAAAGCTCCCAATTGTAGTATACTCCGTGAGTTGTCTACCACTTCCTTTTAAGTGACTGTCATTGCTGGTCAAACTAAATGGCTGACTCATGGCAGATATCTGTTTGAAAGGTGAGTGCGGGACCCATGGCTCGAGTCTTACTGTGGTTTTTTTATGCTTATAACTTTTTATAAACACATCACAGAAACACAGCAAAGCTCACAATTGTAGTATACTCCTTCACTATGAGATTCCGTGAGTTGTCTACCGCTTCCTTTTAAGTGACTGTCATTGCTGGTCAAACAAAATGGCTGACTCATGGCAGATATCTGTTTGAAAGGTGAGTGCGGGACCCATGGCTGGAGTCTTACTGTGTTTCTGGATATGGTTTCAGGACATTAGAAGCTTCAAAATGAGCGTATTCCATATTTATTCCATATTTAGAGTTTAGCTCTGCTGTCTTGACTGTTGTGGTTGTTGTGCCTGTTCAGGTCTGTTGGATTGTTTGATGCTAAAGCTACTTAGCCTGCTAACTTTGTTGCTGTGGTGAAATTTCATGTTTAAACACTTTGTTTGTTTGGATGTTGGTGTGTGTATTGTCAAAGACATAGAGTGTGTACAAAGAGGTGGTTCTTTACAACTGAAACCAGCTAGCAGAGCAGCTAAAAGCTCAAAACTTCTGCTGTGTGTTTGTAGCATTGTTCTGCTCATTCCTGATTGTCTGGGTTGAGGCAGGACTGTGCCACCTGGTGGCAGCTCTAATTTACACTGCTCACTCAATGTAAATTAATTCATGAGTAAATACAAGCTTTAGTCTTTCTGAAACAATGCCGACATAAAGTGAATGAACCTAAATGGCCCTGATTTCACCTCGGGAGCCATCACAGTGGTAACATACAGCAAATACTAGTATAAATGTAAACTTCCCCGAGCTGAGACTCCTTAAAATGTAAGTAAGCCAACAAACACATAAATCCATCCTGAGAATAGTTGGAAACCGAAATTGGAGTTAAAATCGCACCTTTTGTCACTCTGTGTGTGTGTGTGTGTGTGTGTGTGTGTGTGTGTGTGTGTGTGTGTGTGTGTGTGTGTGTGTGTTTCAGATATGTAGACCTGCTGTATAATATTGTATATTGTAACAGCAGTTCAAAAGTTATTTTTTTGGACTTTATGCATTTGGAAAGTAGCTGTGTGTGCGTGTGTGTGTGTGTGTGTGTGTGTGATGTAGCTGTTATGTGCTGCAATAAGTGCAAAGGTGTTGTTGCAACCTGCAGGCTGCGATGGTAGTTTAGGATGACATCACTCTCCGGGCCAGGCAGATAATGAAGCTCGGTACAGAGAGACAGATAAGACGAGAGACTAATGAACCTCTCTCTCTCTCACACACCAACCACACACACATTTTCTCACTTGGTCACCCTCTCTCGAATTTGTCTCTCTCACACACATTTTACACACATAGCCAGGATGTGTTTCTCCCTTCGAGCCAAACACACACACACACACAGACACACACACACACACACACACACACACACACACACACACACACACCCCTCCCCTGAACATGATTAGAAGAAAATAGTTGTCAGATTGAGAGAGGGAGAGGAAGTGAGAGAGAGATGGAGAGAGGGAGAGAGAGAGAGAGAGAGATGAATGGGGACATGAAGGGACATGTCATAGCATTCACAGAGCACGAGGTTTGACAGGAACCCTCAGGACATGGGTCTCATTTCAAGTGGGGACCAAATGGAGGTGGCACCAGGCTGTCAGCGCTCTCTAGTTAATTAGAAGACATTGCCATTCCTGCTCGGAGAGGGCAGTTGGAAATCACAGTCAATTACATCCAGGTTATAACATGAGTTTGGCACTGCAAGTCAGCTTGTCACAGCTCATCTGACGCTGACCGTAACGGCTTCATATGGCGGCGCGGAAGGCGTCGACAGAAACAACAAGTCGGTGCATGCGGTATTTCGCGCCGACGCAAACACCAGCGTCCAGATGATGAGATTTTGTTGCAAAACAAAGTCAAGGTTTAGCCGCAGGTTGTTGTTATATGTCTATGTTATATCTTGTGACGATGGCTTTGAAGTGTCGAACAAAGGTTTCTGACACAATACTTTCAAATGTGACAGCTCCGGAACACAAGAAAGCATCACATCACAGAAGTTCACTAGTCTGAGAGCGGATAAAAAACAACTGTACACACGTCCATCTTAGAAAACGTGTGAGAGGAGAACTAAGGTGAGGCCTAAGAAAGAGTTTTGGTGTATTTCCTCAATTTGCCAAAGATACGACTGTGCGAACCAAAGTCTCACATTTGGCCTCTTGGAACAGGTTCAGAGAAAATGTTTCTGCTCTCGCATGCAGGATCTTTCAGCAACAGCACCACGGGCAAACCACTCAGCGCCCCATCAGGCCTGTCAAGTCTTGAAAGAAATGATATACCTGCATTTGAAAATCCATTAGGCGAGTCGCGGATGCCGAAGTAACGGCGCGGCGCCGGCTGATGAAAGAGGGGGGTGGGTGACTCATTCCGCGGCCGCTACCCCGTTTCTAACTTGGCCACATGGGTGAAACCTGAAGGGGAGAAAAAAAGTTTGCACACGCGGTCATGAGTCTGTGTATGAGCGACGAAGATGCGCTCAGATCGCGGCGAGGCGAGGGAGGGCACGAGGGGTAATTGAACGAAAAGGGCTGGAGAGGAAAATGTCAGGCTGTTTGGTCTTGTTTGGCTGTCATGTCTAAAAGGAAGCTCTGTTCTGCTCTCTGCATCCTTCACGTTGCTCTGTTTTAGGCAAACTCAATTACCGGGAAACTCTGCCTCGGTTCGGACGGCAAAGTGCTTATTGTGTCCATCGCTCTCTCGTTCTCCCTTCCTTCGTCTCTCTTCCTTGTTTGTGTAGAATCAGAATTGCTCGTTTCAGATCTCCGCGGTTTTGTATCCGTAACAAGGACGCGAAATTCGGATTTTAAGTCGGCCTCATCTGGTGTTATTCTATTCTGGAAAACACTCGAGAGCCAATGAGATCACTCGTTGGGGGGTGGGGGATTAAGTGAGGCTCGCAAATGACCAGAGCGAAGGGAAAGATCACAGAACTCGCGTCCCCTCTTCACATCAACAGGAAATGAGACACAGGGATGAATAGGATGAGTCAATTAGTATCCACAACTTGTATTTCTGTGCTTCTTAAGAAGTACAATCCCATTAGGATACATGGAAAAGAAATGTTTTAATGCATTCATCTATTTAAGTAGATATGAGAAGAGGATGTTTGCCTGTTTCATCGGAATATTTTCAATTTAAGTCAGATGTTGATGTACAAAGTGCATCAATGTCAATGATGTTTTACAGTCGACATGTAAATGTCAACACAGGAAAGTTTGTTGATCTTGGACATTCATTTTGACAGATTGAATTTTAAATATTTTAGGAAAATTTGTCAAAATTTACAATAGGTGTCGGTGCTTTGGTTCACCATGATATATTCTCCATGGATACTGCAGAATTGAGGGTTCTTACATACAATGCATATAAAATATGAACAGAAACCCTCTAAATATCAGCCGTGTACAGGTTCCTCTTCACTGATCTGCTGCACCAGGCGACCGCAACGTTTGTCCACGGTGGCAGGATTCGTGAATTCCCTTCGGCGATGCATGAAAGACGCAATGAAAGACAATTGCGATACCCTTCCTCTCGTTTCATGGCTTCGTTTCGGAATCCAATCTGTCTTTCTCAATGGTCTCCTGGCGCACAGGATGGTCTGCTGGCAAAGTAAACACACACACACAGACATACAACCAAACACACAGTCTGACCGTCCTCTCATCGTCCTCATCCAAAACACTCAGTAGCATTTACATTTCCCCCCGACCACATCCGCCACAGACCTAAAACATCAATTATTTCCTCCGTGCTTTGAGTTATACACTGATCACAGAGATCATGTGATTTTCTTAAAGTTATCTATACTTTGGTGTCTTTGAGCGAGACTTAAGAGACGAGATGAAAGAGTAGAACATGCGTATATGTAAATAAATATATAATAAGATGTAGGATAAGGCCCAAAGCTAATGTTTCTGGACACATTTAGGCCACACTGACTGCTTATGCAGCAATCTCCAATGCAAATGCACATTAGCATATATTATGACTTGTGGTGAGCTGTGCAAATAAGCTGCTTTAATTAGAGATAAAAAAAGTAATCTTTTCCTCTCGAGGAAGTTTTCCTCAGGCATGTGGAGCAGCACTTTGCTGTCAACAGGGAATTACCTAAACAAAAGCTCTGTGGAAAAAACTTCCCCTCATCCGACTAATTCCCAATGTTTTCTTAGTTAGCGGTGTCACGATTAGCGCCCGGCTCGGTGGTCTCAAAGCCCCTCGGCTGCCGGCGCAGGGAGACGTCGAATGTGATGGGATGTTTCTGGGTTTGGCTCGATGGCGCGTCGGATTAGACGACGTGTTAATTACGCTTTTAGACAATGAAAGGCTAAAACTAAGGCTGCGCTTTGATACCGAGCTCAGTTCCTCTGAGTCCTGCTGCTCAGAGGTACGACAGCGGTCATACGTATGGGCCCATGTTTTTGCCTCAACATAATTCATCTTTTATGTTCCTGTCAGACTTGTCTTCAGCATGTGTAATTGGTTTGAAATGATGAAAGTGCTTTAATATAGTAATATAATAGTTTACAGTATATATTGATATACCCGTACAGTATCCGTACAGTAGAGATAACTGCTCAGATAGCTTTGTTTGCGAGTGTCCCTCAGTGTGCACAGCAACTCTGCAGCACGAGAGATAAGTCTGAAAGAGAAAAGACAGAAATGATGAATAACACATTCCCTTTAAGGACATAATGGCATCTGCAGATATTTCATAAAAACCCTTAATGCTTAAAGTCACTTCTAGTACCAGGTAAATAATTTCTCCAGCTTGATGAAACTGCAATTTGAAAAATATATATTGATCCTGCACCTTTGTTTATTAGTGGGGAGCTTGATATCTTTTCAATTTAATCCAAGTAGATTAACGCTTAATTGCACATCTACCTCACCGACTAACTGTGAACTCATTTATTGTTAAGGGGGGCCTCGGCAACTTTCTCGCTGTGGAAAAAATAAAAGAAATCAGAGCTCCGCATCGTCAGAAAGCGCCTTGTGCACCATGCAGTCCCACCCTGTCAGTTTAGTGAATAAAGACTGCCACTCAATCCTGGCGGGATCAGGTGAATCTGACACATGGCGGTGACTCACTGCACCCCTGGCTTACTTACGGGCGAGAACTGAATGTGATTTCTGCCATCGCGCCTCGCCGAGAGGGTGAGGAGTGACGGCAGGGATGGCGGAGGGCAGGTTGTTTCAGCGTTTTCATTGAAACGAGTATGAAAAAACAACAACTTGCAGGCAGGAAAAGAAACATATAGGAGGAGAAGTAAGAGGGGAGAATGCTCTGCAAATTTGCATCTGTAAACTCCCACAAAATTCGAAATTGTGATTAATTTCGGTGTTAGATTTGGACCTTTTTAAGCATTTTAAAAGGGTTTCTGAAAAGATGTAAAAGAGGAAATGGCCCCGCCCATTTTGCGCCCTTTCTTTCCCTCAATGACTTCTGGGGATTCTGCAAAAGCTGTGAAAGTGTTGCAGTCTCTTGAGTCGAGCTCTAAACCTGCATTACCTCTTCACGCCACTAGGTGCTGGCTCGGAATCGCTGCTGAAATCTATTGGGAGGGGAAAAAGTCCTTCCAACTTCTCCCTCTGTTCTCCAACCCAGCTGCCCCAGAGTCCCCGCTGCCATGATGACGTCAGAGTAAGTAACTGCACCTTTAATGAAGCAACATCTTAAAAACATTGAGACAGTTTTGTGAATATGGAAATTGAACATAGTGTTAAATACATACAGTAAATTTTGATGTGACTTTGACGCTCTGTCTCTCTCCTCTCTCATTTTAGCATCTCAGCATCGCACGGGGAACCTGGAACACACAATACACACTTGATCCCTCTGCTTGGACCTTGGCACGAGCGGTTCCTGCCCTGGTCACATGGTCAGTATTGATTTTCTTCTTTTTTTATTTTTTTATATCCCACCACCAACCGTGCATCACCTGGGAATAAGGAGTTGTGTGTTTGATTTCATGGAATTATTATAGAGACACAGGGGGGTTAGTTTGGGCAGCCTATAGCGTGTGCACGCACTCACACTCTCTCACAAACACACACACACACACACACACACACACCTACCTCGTCTTGGTAGGGGCCGATTGTTTCAGATGATGGATGTCACACTCTCACCCGTCAACACAGTGCCCCTGCTGCTTTTAATTGCCCAATCAGAAAGCTGGAACATTTGTTATTGTGGGGCAGTTAGGGCCAGATGGCAAACCGCAAACACACACACACACACACACACACACACACACACACACACACGATGTCCTAGCTTCTTACTTTAATCATTGTTTCTTTGATTGGGGGGATGAATAATGTCTGAAAGAATATGAGGTGTCTTTTTTCTGTATCTGTAGCAAATTGTCACAGCACATTAAAGCGCGCCACAACTGTAAGCGAGGGCTCTTTCCGCGACCGTTCCTCTTTAAAGTGAAGGCCAACAATCGTACTTTAGCGGCGGCGGAGTCGCGGAAGTGACAGGATTTCGTGACAAAACATCACATCTCTCGACAGATTAAAAGAAGTACAGTCGCAGTGCGGAGCAGGTGCGCTGAGCCTCTCGCTTCAGAAGTGGATGAACTGATCTAAATCTGGTTACGCTGTCAAATTATGAACTCGTATCAAAGTCCTTACATGCCGTCTTGATTGGAATGTGCCTGTTTAGTTTGTACAAACACTCGCAGTTGAAAGGAATAGAGGACAGGAGGTCTTATCAAACACGGAAAGCCTCAGCTGATTCGCAATGAAAGACAGTTCCACTTGTGACCAGGTGGGGGCAGTATAACACCAGGGAAGACTCGTTTTGATGTATCCCGCTGCTTCATCTCTCCCTCGCTTTCATTCTCTCCCACTGTCGTCCTCCCCTTGATTTCATATTTTATTTTCTCCACACTCAGCTCCATGTACGCCTGTCTTTGTCTGACTCCTTTTCTTCCACACACACACACACACACACACATACACACACACACACACACACACACACACACACACACACACACACACACACACACACACACACACACACACACACACAGAAGTAATCTCGGGTCTGATACACCCCGCTCAATTATGAGCTACAATGCGTGTAATTAGAAAAGAATAAAATGCATTTCAGTTTTCATTAATGAATTTCATTGATTGGCTCTGTCTCTTTGTTCCTTGTTTTGATGAAGTTAACTTTGAGGGGAGTAAACACAACACTTCCAGCGCTGTTGCACCAGCCACCGCCATGCATGCATGTACAGCTGGATGCATGTGTGTGGCACTGGCTCTCTCCCTGTGTGTGTGTGTGTGTGTGTGTGTGTGTGTGTGTGTGTGTGTGTGTTGTCCTTGGCCAATCTGTGGCGTTGTGTTATATATTGTTTTGCCCACCAAGAGAAAATAGAAATAGGCCCCGCCGCAAAGCACGCAGTCGTCACAGAGAGACGGAGGATTGAAATCAAAGAGGTAATAAATCATGGGATGAACATTTTTTAAAAAGTTAACAAAAAAAGAAGCAACAAGCAGGCTGAGATGGAGGAGGTGAGGGGGAAAGACATAATTGGTAGTGTGTGTGTGTGTGTGTGGGCGTGTGCGTGCGTGTGTGTGTGTGTGAGGGCATCTTGCTGTAACACACAAGTAAAATAAACCACAGTCATGAGTCGGAATAACTGAGATGAGAACGCTCATGTATATTTCGGACTGCACAGTGTGTGTGTTCCTGCCTGTGTGTGTGTGTGTGTGTGTGTGCGCGTGTCTGTGTCTGGGCCTCATAAGTGTGTTTGCGGCCACATATGGATGCCAAGTTCATGCCCGTGCCAAGGACTGCTACTGCTGCACACACTTCCTACTGTGTGTGTGTGTGTGTGTGTGTGTGTTCGATGTCTGTGTGTGTGTGTGTGTTCGATGTGTGTCTATGTGGATGGATTGACACACCTAATGCTCGCACCTTTTTTGTTTGCGTGCATTTTATGTGCGCGTATGCTCCCACAAGCTGGTGCCCACATGTGTGTGTCTCTGCATCTCCTTTTGCGCGTGCTCGGATTTCCCCTGTGAGCGCGTGCGTGCGTTTGTGTGTATCTGTGTGTGTGCGGTGGAACAGAGGCTCTGTGTCAGCAGTGGTGTGCCCTCAGTGAGCCTGTCTCTAATTACAGTCTAGGGTTTCAGCGTTTCAGCCCGTCCATCTCCCTGTTTAAACCCGGCTAAGGCAGCCAGGCCCCACTGAGCCAAGGTAAACCATACAGCTAATTAGACAGACCGGCTTCCATCTCTGTACCGGCAAGGGAGAGAGAAAGAGAGAGAGGGAGGGAGAGAGAGAGAGGAGGAGGGAGGGGTATGAACGGAGAGAGGGATGGGAAGGAGTGAGAGAGGCGAGGGGACGAGGGAGAAAGAACTGGGAAGGGCCGGAAAAAGGGCGCGAGGAAAGGAGCCAGGGCGGTATAGGAGGGGAAGGAGTGAGTGAGAGGGAAAGGGAGCGAGGAGAGTAAGAAGGGAGCAGGAGGAGGGGGTCGTCATGGCACCAAACGCTCCTCAAACTTCTCCTGCTAAGTTGTTTCGGTTTGATTTGCATCTAAGTGTGTGTGTTTGTGGGCATAATGTGTGTGTGTTGGGGTGGGGTGTGTGTGTGTGGGGGGGGAGAGAGAGATGGTTTTCCTGGCATTACAATGTTAGTCTAAAGGTGTTTTGACACCCTCTAGTGCGATTTGGAACCCAGTAGTAATTTGCATATTGTAAACAAATGTAAACGTGGGGGGAGAAGGTCATTGGTCAACCTGGGGCAAACTAATCTGCATAATTGGCTCCGGTGGTTCAAATTATGGCGTAGCTGCTGCTCTGCTTGAGCGGGAGAAACAGGGGAGGAAGAGGAGGGAGGGGGGGCAGGCGGGGTGAAGGGAGTGGTACAATTATGGTCATATGCAGCTGATGTAAAAAAAAAAAAAAATCCACTTTTCTCCCTCTTTTTTCCTTCCACCCTTTCCCTCTCCTCCCTGGCTGGCGCCCTGACCAATGGGAGCGCACGCAAACCGCCGCCGCTGCCCGACAGCAATCAGAAATTCATCTCGCTCCACGACAGCTAAACCCCACCCCCTCCCTTGCACATACAGAGAGAGAAAGAGAGAGGGGGGGAGAAAAATGAATGAGAAAGGAAAGAAGGAGGAAGGAGGTAGACGCATAGAGAGGGAGAGAGAGAGAGAGAGAGAGAGAGAGAGAGAGACGGTCTGGGCGGTACGGCAAAAAAAAATGAATTCTGAGGTAAAGGGAGGGAGGGTGAGGACGGAGGGGAGAGAACAGGGTGAGAGGCAAAGATTGGCTCTGGGAAAGGAGCTAAAACGAGAGGAGGATGGACAGACGGAGGGAGAGAGAGAGAGAGGGAGGGAGAGAGAGAGAGAGAGGGAGAGAAATGGAGGGGAAAATAAGATGCTACTGCGGTGTGAGATAGGGTGACAGATCTGTTCTCCTCGCACCAAACACCATTTTCTCCTGCCTGTCCTGTCCTGAGTGGGAAGAAAAGCCACATTTGCAGATTTCCACCTTATCACTGAAATACTAGAAATCACGTCGGTGTGTGTGTGTGTGAGTGAGTGTACGTGTGTGTGTGTGGCGTGTGTGTATTGTGTGTCGGGAAAGGTTGGATAAGGGCACAGTAAATAAATCATTGGGGGGGCTCATTGGTAGAAGGTCACCGGCTGGACCCTGCCTACACACAAACACACACTTGCTCACACACTCTCTCACGCTCACGCACACACACACACACACACACACACTCACAGTCACACACATACATACAGGCGAGCGCTGACAGGCCCCTGCCCCTCATTTCGGGGTGCTCCTGGGTGATTCTCCTGGCGTAATGGCTTCTACCCCATTTCCAGTCTCTCCTGTCTGAAAGAAATCACGCACACAGACCCTCCAACAGTAGCTCACACACACACACTCACACATACACACCACAAACACACCTGGCCAGTCGTGGCATTGGGGAGAGGGGAACGGATGGAAACAGTCGGGTAAATACACTCCTTTTTGTAGATATTTGTTGTTTTGTGGTGTGTGTGTGCCGTGCAGCCTTATCTCTTATTATTTTTGCCGCCTTGTCATTGTCGTTGTCCACGCCGTGTGTGTGTGTTTGTGTGTTGCTTTTATGACTGTCGACGCTCTCTCTCCCCCTCTCTCTCTCTCTCACACACACACACACACACACACACATCCTGAAATATACGCTTTGAGAAGCCACCACTGGAGTTTGGCCCTCTGAGTACTCGGGTCTCTCCTCCTCTTCTTCTTCTTCTTCTTCTTCTACTTCTCCGTCTTCTGTTGCTTTGTCGCATACGGCGTAGGTGCGGTTAAATTTGACGCAGGGGGGCGAGCGGCGCTGTCGTGGCAGAAGCAGCTAGATGGATTTCGTACTTGTCACACATTAGGACTTGGATGTGGGGGGAAAAGTTGACACCTTGAGGGATTTAAAATGGCTGCGGCGGCTTATTGAAAACCCTCGTGGCCCATTGAGATGATTTATCCTCCGATAGGCGCCGCATCCTGTAGTCTCACCGAGCTGCCGTGGAACTTCTCGCCGAGCTGTCACGGAAACGTCTCCGAAAATTAACAATCCAAACTGTTTATTGTTGACGTTTTTGTAAATACGGAGCAGTCGCGCACGTGACAATTAGCGTGCGTTTATGCGTGTAGTCGCGTGTGACGGAGGGGCTTTGAGCGAGCGAGTGGGTGAGATTAACCCCAAAAAGAGGTAAAGAGAGGGAGAGACGGATGGATAGATGGAGAGAAATGTGAGGAGGAAGCCCAGCGAGATGCACGCTGTCTGTCTGGATTTCTATCTGTCTATGGCAGGGTGGCGAGTGGGAGGGTCCATCAATCATTCCCAATCATTTATATTCGCCGGCTTGAATCGGCCTCGCCACCAGTGGGAGCGGGGAGCGACGCGGCTGCTCATTTGCATACTGGGGAGAATAACTGTTGATTTGCTGTCGCGGTAACAAAATGTGCTGTGGCTGCGTTGATGTGTACTTTGTGTTTTTATGGGCTTTTATTTTTGTGGGTGTGAGGAAGTTGAGGATAAACTCTGTGCTTGCGTGTGTGTGTGTGTGGCTTTTGGGTGTGTTTGGTGACAGATGCGTATAGAAGAAGAAGGCCCCCTTTTGACAACTTCTGCATTGCTTTTGTTGCATTTCTTAGTTGCTTCCCGGCGCCACATAAGTCGCACGAGTCTTTATCGTGGTAGGAAAAAGTGCCGAGAAGTATGTGCACGAATTTTTTATGGACGGGCAAATACAGGGTGTTTTTGAGGTCTGTGTAAGTGTGTGTGTGCGCGTGTGTGTGTGTATGTGTGAATGTCTCGTTTCAAGTAGCAGATAATAAAGATGCATTCGAGTTCCGTGAAAATAAGTTGAAATTCTTTGAGTCAGTGGGGGGTAAAAAAAAAAAATCAGAATTCTTGACTGAATCTTACATTTGAGGTAATTAAAGTGTGTGTGTCAGTTGCTTATCACACACACACACACACACACACACACGCACACACGCACACGCACATAAACAGTGAATGAAATAAATGACAGTGAGGTTCCTGCTATGGACTCTACATACAGTATGGAGCTAATATAAGGAACATACTCACACTTCACCTCCTGTCTGTCTGTCTGTCGCTCGCTCGCTCGCTCGCTCGCTCTCTCTCTCTCTCTCTCTCTCCCCCTCCTCTCCCTCTCTCACACACACACTCTCCCTCTCCCTCTGTGACCTTGTGATGGTTCTGTGTGTTGGTTTGTGTGGAAATTGGGCACACCTAACTGCAGGGGCTTAAGTGTAATCATGTATTTAGCTGCAGAAATGTACTGACGCACTGTTCCTCCCTGGAAAAAGAGAACTCCCTCACATTAATTGAGGGGATATTACTGTTGAGATCAATTTCCATGTTTCTGACAGTGATATTCATTCCTTCAGACCTGAGCAAATATTTATGTCTGGTAGGGGGAAAAAATGAGAAAATTATGAAAATGATTCCAGCATTTCAGGCAGATTAAAAAAAAGCCAACAACCTATAAATGAAATAAATCTATGTCTTCTGAATGTATCTGTGATAAATCCAATCCAGGTATTGTTTTACTGTTATTATCATTATTTGCTTTGTTAGAATAGAATTGAAATATAGACAAGACAAGGATATATTAAATTAAGTTCATTTTTTTTTTAAGTGAAAATTTCTACGTTAAATTTGCACATATGCAGTATTTATACGGATACAAAAATATATAAAAAGACACATTTGCATTCATGAGCTCACATTTGTCCAAGTAGGGAGGCTGCCAATAGGGGCCAGTGTGTAACCGAGGATAAGGCCCGGATGAGGCGAGTGTGTGTGATGGAGAGAGAGCGAGAGAGAGAGAGAGACTGGAGGGGGAGAAGCAGGTGGGGAGGGGGGGAGGGAGGGTGGGTGGTAGGGTGGGGGGGTGGGGGGGGGGGCTATTGTTAGAGGGGTTATTGTGAAATAGGAAACGGCAAACAAGGCGGTCTTTAACTCTGCTTATAGAATATGTTAAAGTGATGTCTGTGATGCGGCACGTGAATTATTTGCCTTATCATAAAAGTGCATTTATGACGTGCGGCCATAAATATGCATCAGTACGAGTGTTTTCAAAATTGAACCTCTCCTCTCACCCCTTCTCCTCCCTCCCTCCCTCCCTCCCTCTCCTTTTCTTTTTTTTTTTGTTGCCCTCCCTCCCCTCCCCTCCCTACTCCCTCGCTGCTAACAACACAAAAACAACATGTTTAAAATGCAACCCACCAGTGGAGGTTTTTAGTAACATTTCCTATTCCCTCCCCTCTCACTTAGCTGCTTATTCTCTCTCTCTCTCTCTCTCTCTCTCTCTCTCTGTCTCTCTCTCTCTCTGTCTCTCTCTCTCTCTCCTCGCCCTCTTCTGCTTATTACATGATAGAGTGGGATGACTCAAAATGTTTTGAAGTTACAAAGCAATTAAAAATTCTACAGATTGGAATGATTGTATTTATAATCTCTCCCTCTCTCTCTCTCTCTCTCTCTCTCTCTCTCTCTCTCTCTCTCTCTCTCTCTCTCTCTCCCCTCCATCATCAAATCCTGTTTGTAATTTCTGCGGATTTCCTGCCACTGTTGACCCCCTTAACTCAGACACATAATGTTCTTAATATCCAGATTAATATTATTCTTTAAGCTCTTCCCAACATGTGAAATTATTTCTGCAATCGACCACAAAGCCAAACTCCGCCCACACCCGTCTGTCTTTCCCCTTTCACTCACATTTGCACAAACGCACAACTTCTTATGCAGATGCTCCGAACACACACACACACACACACACACACACACACACACACACACACACACACACAACCACCACCCCTTTCTTGCTCTTGTCTCTACGCAATTAGAACACTGAAAGGCCGCAATAAAGGTGGTGCTGTGCGAGAGCAGGGCAGTTAATGAAAGAAAGGATTATGGGTAAAAGCAGCATCGAGGGGAGATTAGAGCACAGGCTCGCTGAGACAAAAGATCCCACCAGCAAGGGATCTCAAAATGCACAGATCTCAAAATACACGCACCTAATACACTCTAATAATGTGCAGTCAGGTGTGTGTGTGTGTGTGTTTGTGTGTATCCAAAAACATGCAGAAAGTACAACAAAACCATTCAACCCGAATACGCAGGTGGCGACTGTCTAAATTTGGGAGTTGCTCTCTTTTGGGAAGCTGTAATTCTAATGACATTGCGACACACAGAGCCGGCAGTGAAGGATTTAGCAAAGATGTCATCCTAATCCCTGTGATCTCGGAATTAGAAGACCCCCCTGAGTTCCCGAGAGTCTTGAGATAGTAAGTTTCCACATCGGCGGCGTAATGCCGGCGAGGCGGAGCGGTTTGTATCGACGGAACAGACGAACTCTAATCCGCATCCGAAATCTCTCCACAAGACAAATGAGACAAAAGCCAAAGAGGACAGAATGTTCGCACACTGTTTTGCCTCCAAAGTGTTTTTTTCTTATTCTTTTTTGCTCCAGTTAATAAATAAAACTTATCTGGATCGCAGAAACACTGAGTCCACATTAATTATTTAAAAATGCTGATTGCATTTATAATTCACCCAGGCCACCTGCACAAAGGCACTTGATCCTGAGGAATCTAGAAATAGAGTTTCCCGTTTGGGCCGCACGTGTTTCACCGGGCGAACGTCCACGCTGCACTAAAAAACTGACTCCTCATGTTCTGCTCTCATTATTCCCAAAGCTGGGATCATGTGAAATATGATCTAAAAGTGCACGTGCAGCACAGGAAGGGGGACAAGATTTCCAGTAGGCTGCCTGTCCACTGGTGCAACCCCACCATCGCACAGGCATACCGCTCTCTTTAAGTAGAGTGATAAGCACTTGGGCCTGGATGCTGAACAGGGAGCAAATTGAAAGTGAAGATTGCCTTCCCATAGACTTTATCTTTTCCCACTAAAACAGGGAGCGGGCGGCTACGACTACACCTATTGATTTTGCAATTTCAGCAAATTAAGAAGGAGACAGCCAGGCCTATTAGAGAGCTGTCTGTGGCTTGGACTAGCATGGCCACTGTGGTCTGCTCTGCTGCTGAGAGTGAGTGAGTGAGTGAGTGAGTGAGCGAGGAGGGGGGGAGAAGGCAGGAGGGAAGGAAAGGAAAGAAGGAAAGGAAAGAGGGCGGATCATCTGGTGCTGTTTCTGAACATGGTAGGATGTGCATAAATAAGTATATGCCACTCATCTCTTGATTTAATGCGATCTAATATTTTGCAGGCAGCTGCCACGGCGGGCTGGCGGAGGAGACGTATAGCACCGCTGTATAAATATAACACAAGGCAATCAGGATGAATGAATTACCTACGCATGTGGCCAGCCTCAGGATTTCAGTAATAAAAGAAGCTAAAGGCCAATCTGTACCACTCTAATATCCACAGTAATATCCACAGCAATATGAAGAGTAATGAGAGGAATAAAAATTCTATAAGGGCGCCAGGAGGAGGCACAATTCAATTATATACATCAAACAACGTAGCATATATATGTGTGTGTATATATATATATATATATATATATATATATATATATTGTTGACCAGAAAATAGAAACACCTGTGCAATCTGCAGAGCAACAGCTTCCCCATAGATTCTTACTTCATGTTGATTTGAATTCACGGTCATTTTATTGCGGCAAATTAACACCAAACCGCGAACGGTGTATGGGTTTGGGTATACCCGCAGCATACAGGTGCACCCGTCTGTCTCTGGGAGCTTTAATCGGCCTCACTCGGCGGCTACAGGCGAGGGCGCGAGGTTTGTTCACCTTCTGCGAGGTCAATAGATTCCATTTTCTTTTTCTCCCGAGGAAGCAACCACCCAAGCGCACTAATCTGTGATATACATTTATCGGCAGGCGGTGAATTTTTCTCAATTTTGAATCTGATTGTGTTATCAGCCTATATGACTTCCATATTGGAGTTTTAATATGGGAAATTCAATAGGAGCGGTGATGGATGATTTCTCTGGTAAAGGGTGCACATTTTTCATCCTGATAGCTTTTTGGGTGCTCTAAAAAATGATGAAATATGAGTTTTTCTTTATTGATCATTAGTTTCAGGACTGCACCTGCCTCACCAATTTGTTTCCAATCAAAATTGGCATTAGGTTTTATATTTGGCATCACAGCAGTTGAATCCTCTCATTATTCATTCCGTAACGAGCGGGAATTACGAAGACAAAGAGAACGCCAGACACCCGATTTGTTCAATTTCCTCTATTGTGATTATTTTTAAACATTTTCTCTACGCCTGTTTTACATTGAATTTTAAACAGGTGCCCGTAGGCGTCGTGGGGCCTGTCAAGGTGCAGAAATGAAATTCTTGACCGCTCCGCTTATGGAAGGTGCAAAACGTTTTTTTTTTACAACCCACCTGGAGATATGAAATAAGCTAATTAGGAGAGGTGCAAATTAATTCCTTTTTTCTGTACCTTACTCTCTGCATGTGCCGTATGCTGTGAGTGAGAAATCAAAGAACCAGTGGGAGGGGTGGGGGGAGGGGGGGGGGGGAGGGGGGAAGTGTGGCAAACGTAAAACGAGAGGGCTCGGCTGGCAACTCGACATGGGAATCACAAGCTAATACATTGATTGCCCCTTGGAAGTGACAGCTTCTAATTGTTAGGTAATTAACATGGCAAGCTGTAATTATGTTCGCCTAAGGACCCGATTAGTGTTTCTGCATGTCTTATGGGCGCTGAGGGGCTGTATCTCTGTGTGTGTGTGTGTGTGTGTGTGTGTGTGTGTGCGCGTGTGCCTGTGTGTGTGTGTGTGTCTAAGCCTATCTGTTGGCTCTAGGACAGATGGCACATTGTCAAAAGCTGACATGTTTTGTTTTCCCCTGATGTGTGTGCGTGCCTGCGTGTGTATGTATGTGTGTGTGTGTGAAGAGACGAGCGGCGCCCAGGGGACTTGTCCTTTTGTTTCAGCGTGGTTAATTAAGTGCTAATTGAGTGTAATTATTTACATCATCACACACGGCAAATGGAGATGTCAAGTGGCAGAGGCACAAAGGCAGTTGGTGGGAGGCTGGCAGCTGAGAGCGGCAATCTGTTGATGCCTGCTCGCTTGCCACACACTGGCAGCTGAAAAAAGAGGAAGGAATTAGCAACAAGCTTAAATCGGAAATCTACGCAGAGAAAATAAATACGTACACACGACAGAGACGCTGTTTTGACATCGTTTTGTTTGTTGGTAGAATGCCTGAGGCGACTGTGGCTGTGTCTGCTGTTCGGCCTCTTTTTCTTTTCTTTACCAACGTTTGCCTCACGTTCCGGGCCAGAAGGTTCCGGGTTCCATTCCTCCTGGTCTTTTCTGTGTGGAGTTTATTCCCCCCCGGCCCCCCCCCTCCCAACTGTCAAAAAGCATGAATGTGTTTGGTTAATGCTCCTGCCGTTGCCCTTGACCAAGGCAGTCCACCGCAGACCCAGAATGGCTCCCTGAGGGGCCGCGCTGGAATGCATCATAGACGGGGCGTTGTGCACTTTATGCAAACAAATTACTTAATGTAATAAATGGATCATGGCGAGAGAGTGGAAGGAGCGATGAAGAGGAAAAGGGGAGGCAGAGAGATGGACAAAGACACAGAGGGAGAGAGAGAGAGAGAGAGAGAGAGAGAGAGAGTGACATTGATCAGACAGGAGGAGAATGAGATGAGGCAGTATCTAGTGTGTTAACACCTACAGCTAATCAACATGACAGAGTTTAGACGCGCCCTAGAAACAACACATACGCGCACACACACACACACACACACACACACACACACACACACACACACACACACACACACACACACACACACACACACACACACACACACACACACACACACACACACACACACACACTGGGATGCATATATACTCACATTGTCAATCACACACTCACACACACAGAGAGGGAGACTTGGCTGCATTCTCTCTGACCTGATGGAGATTTGTCTCCCATGAATTTTACATGGGATCCATATTTGAAATCCTTTAACAGTCGGCATCGAATGTATCTGTTATTTTCTGCATGCCCCTGAATATCCACACTTATATGGAGCAACCCTGAATTTTAAAAATCATCTCACAGCGCTCACATCCCTGCATCTTCATCAGAAAAGTACTGAACCGTGCATGAACTTAGGCAGCAGCCGGGTGCTTTCCTCTGTGTTTGTGAAGACAAATGAGCAGCGATGAATCTTGATCATTTTCTACCTAGGCCTGCACATAAGCGCCTCGCAGGCCGCAGCCCGCACGCCTCCTGTTGGTTCGATGGGTGCATGAAGCATGAAGAACACGGAAATCTGAATAGCTCACAGCGTCGGTAACAAAGATGAACTGTGCTCCGACACAGAATAATGAATGTCGCTCAAACGCAAGAGTTAACAAAAGGTCAGTTAACAGCGAGCCAAAATAGAACCAAACTTCAGGGTCTTAACAGACAGCCATCACGCCATGGGTTTCAAGCACAGTGTTTGTTTTGAAGAATCGCAGTAAAGTAGCTGTGGCATATTGCTGTTTTAGAGTTTAAATGTATTAAAGGGGAGCCGGCCTATATTGATGTTGTAAATCAATATTGCTGAAGAGCGGGCAGCTAATGCTGTGGTATCAAGTGTTCCATTCTGAACGCTCACCTTACACATTTGAAGTGGTTACCTGCAGAGCTGCAACATACCTCCACATGAAATACTACACCGATCATGTTATCGACAGGCTCGATGCCTAATACCATTTTTTTTTTACGTGTTTACATTTTTTGACAGCCTCTTTTACATCCTTCCTTTTTTCACTCAACCCGTATCTCAAACCTGTGCTAGACACCAAACAACCTAAACCTGCAAATGAAGGATAATGTCAAACAATCAAACAAATATCAGCAATTCATTTGACTATGAATGTCATAGTTCATGAAGAGACCTGGTGGTGTAAATGAAGCTGTAGTTTGGCCGACACTCTTGGCCTTGTTCATTTTTGTAACACAAAAAACACCAAAGAGGACCAATTCAGTTTTCTGTGATAACATCATTGCTTTTAGATGGACCTTTTTCTGGAAATCAGTTATCTAAATTCATTGTCAGAGTACATAGATGGATAAAATATCTGCCAAAATACAGAATATTTTCAGGATCTTGGTGTCTGCTGACAGGATTGTGATCAAGACTGAATAGTGAGCAGCGAGAGCAAATGAGGACTCCATATTCAGTGTGCCTGTATGCATCATGCATCGTGTGTGTGTGTGTGTGTAATACAGCTTAAGTGTGTGTCTGTGTGTGTCTAGAGGGGGAGAGACGTGGGGTATTCTTGCCTCTGGTCAGAGGTGGAATTAATTTTAGCTGGCAGTCCCACGCTGCGGTCATTTGATTTAAAGGGAGGTGTTATTATCCTGATTTGGCCGTAACGCCTTGGGATTGGATACCTAACTGGCAGCTCCACACTCTCCTTTAAAGACAAAAGAGCTGAAGATCCTGTTCCTTTCATTCATTACTAGGGACTAAATAAAAGAGTGGAAAAGCAGCGAGACATCAGAGCATCAGCTAAAGTCCAGGGAATCTAACACACTGAAGTCCAGCGTCTGGAATCATTTTGTCGGCCACGTTTGGAAGGAAATCGATGCAAAAATTAAAACTGTGCGGTCTGGCAGGCATTCTTCTGAGAGATGTAACTCCTGGTGTTATGATACGCGATGTTTCCTCACAATAAGTTGCACGTGTCGCCGCAGGAGTGATTGAGTATTAATGACCGATAGGGGATGCCAATAACGTCCATTGGAGCCTGAGTGATTTGCGATTAAACAGGTGAATGCGGGTCATCAATTGTCGCTGTGATGTGATCGCACGCATGCAAAGAACATGGCACCCGCAAGGACAATATACTTACTGTAATTGCAGACGGAGGTTATAAATTGTATTGTGTATGCTTTACAGTGACCCTAAGCCCCTATTTGATTAAATCAAAGATCTTTCTCGTGACAGAAATACCCAAATGACCACATACCCTCATTTTAAATGCTAACCATCTGCAGAGCAGGGCCTTTTCAGCAGCCCCGTCATTTGCATAACCAAAAGATGATTATTTTTCCCCTATGAAAGTTGCAATGACTGAATAATTATAATGTAGTGGATTAGAATGAGGAAAAAAACATGCCTTGATGTCAGAGAAGATTGCTGAGTAGTCACTATAATCGCTGCTTAGGTTTTTAATCAGAGTGAAATATGGGCCATAAATTATTGCCTTTCATGCAAACTTGTGTTTATGCACCAGCGCATCACAAATCTAATTTTTCAGCATTTTTAAGAGGCTTAAAAGACAGTTATTTTTGTTCAGAAACTCAGAATTAAAAATCATCGGAGTATACTTTTACTCGTGGGGATTATGTTCCATACGGAAAGATTTTTTGTATTCATTTTGCTTTGAGAAATACATTATGAACTCGGAATAACCCGGCCCACACAGCAGGGCTCGGCTTGCACAACAGCGTGTGTTTGATACACGCTTGCCAACGGAGCCGCGAACATAAAATACACGACATGGAACTTTAAACTCCAGGCTTGCACCGTGTAATACCTGGAAACTTTCATCCCGACGTCCATAAGGAGAATGCTTTTTTGCAAAACAAGGAGAGGATTGCATCACTCTAGAATCTACAACTCATAAAAGTCTGTGCCCTTAAATCCTACAGCTCATATACTGAACTGTACAGCCATGTAGTGTGTGTGTGTGTGTATGGAGGGGGAGAAAACAGAACTCATACATTTATTTAAAACAGCTTTCAGCCAGAAAGTGAAAGATAGTTTTAATATTACAAAACACCTCAGGATTCAGCTGCTAAGATAAGACTCTGTGAGCCTGGAGAGGAGACGCGGCACACATACGTACAATAGGTTTATCTACCAGCTCCATTCTGGCCCCTCGCACGCTAAACACAGCCAAAGTCTATGAAGCCTGCACGCCCCTCATCCTTAACAAAGCAGCAAAGCCAATCCATTGTGTCGGATCCATCTGTAACAAATTCATACATCCATATCGACACACCGGGAAACACGGCTCCCGAGGAGAGAGGGATAGATGGACGGACGGAGGGATGGAGGGATATATTCCTCCTTCTCTTTTTGTGTCGTCGGGGGTATTAGTAATCAGAGCCCCCCTTTAGTCTTTACAGCTGCAAATTGCTTTGCCAGCTCTTCCCCCAGCAGTCTGTCCTGCCAAATCCGCCCATGATGTATCATTATCACAACTTTGGGTGGAAATCCATAGAATCAATAGGTTTGTCAGGGAAACTCACGCCTGGGATTGCTTACACGCTGTGAGGCTTGTTCATCCACTAGTCAGGCCTATCCTGCCACAGGCAACGGCGAAAACAAACACGCACGAGCGACGGCCGGCCAGCCGAACGCACGCCCTGCACACACACATGCGAACAAATAGAATCACAGACGGCGGCGGCGGCAGCAACAGCAGCACACAGATACATATGTATAGATTAACGCACGCATACGCTTCCGATGAGAAACATTTCAGATTTTAAAGCGCAGAAACAAAACCTTCTTTTGTTTATATACTCATCATTTCTTTGGCTTTGAACCTCATCCTCCATACGGCTTCAGCTGATTGTTAAACCTGCTAAATGTTTAACATCTTTAGCTGATTTAGTTCCATTTTTTAAATAATGGAAAGCAGTGAGCAGAATGTTAAAACCCAAAAGGATACCTATAAAAAAATGAAATTAGTTTGAGTCATATTTGTCACCTAAATGTGTATATTATACCACACACACACACACACACTATATTAACATCATATTAGGTCTTTTTAAAGTGTGTGAGCTGCGCTGCACTAGGTAACGGTCTTTTAAATTCCCTTCTGTCCGCCTCTTGTCTTTTCGAGTCCACATAGTTGTCCGTCTCCCACATCCGTCCCTCTCCCCTGTCTTCCCGGTCGCCCATATCTTTGCCTATCTGTCCGTGTTTGAGTTCATTAGTAGTGCCGGTCAGCAGGAGCCGGACGGCCGCCTCTTCCCATGTAATTACTGTCCAGTAAACAGGTCAGAAGGCCCGCAGTCCAGCCACAGCTGCTGCAGCTTTCAGCGGCTCACACACACACTCGCACACGCGCACGCACGCACGGCCCACACACTCTGGCTGTGGGTCCTGAGCGTTCAGAGTGGTATTGATTGGTTGGGCTGTGACATCTCCTAAGCCATGTCACCCCTGTGAAAGAAGCCTCCAAATTGACCAATAATAAAGTGGTGGAAGTTGTAGTGGCACTCTCCTGGGAGCTGTCCGTGTGGACTGTGTCACCACGTGTGTGTGTGTGTGTGTGTGTGTGTGTGAGAGAGAGAGAGGGAGAGAGAGAGATGCATCCGTCTATGTATGTGATTGTGTAAAGTATATATAGGTTGAAGTCTTTCCGTCCATTTATGTTGCAACACGTATCTAACATTTCACACTTTTTAATGACATATCATCAAAGAAGTAAACTCACTAAAGAATATATATTAATTTATTAGTTTGATTGATTGATTTCATTTTCGAAAGTCTGCTATAGAAACATTGTGTTATCTATTCTATTACCAGAAAATGATCTAATCAAATCTATATTTTTTAAAAACTTTCAAATTCTTGATTTGATCACAAAGCTCTAAACATGTGTGTGTTAAGGCACGTCTATGTTCACTTGGGCCTCCCCTTGTGTCCTCTCTCTGTGTCACACGTGGACATGTGGTTTTGTGTCGCTGACATGACATCTTTGTCCTAATTTGCTGTTTAGTGTTTACATTTAGTTTGCATTACATCAACTCACGCTCTCATGTACCCTTCATTAATGTTTACTTTGAGATCAACCTTTATCAAAGTGTGTGTCTGCGTGCGTGCGTGTGCGTGTGTGCGTGTGTGGGTGTGTGTGTGTGTGCGTGTGTGCGCATGTGTGTGTGTTTCAACACCAGCCTCATTATTGCACTGCTCTATGCACAAAGACTGTGAGGTCACATTGATTTGACTCCCCGCAGTATTAGCATAGGATTACAGCAGTCAACAGGCCTTCATTGATGTGTGTGTGTGTGTGTGTGTGTGTGTGTGAGAGGGACAGAGCGCGAGCGAGAGAGAGCGAGATAGATGAACCAAGAGTAATTAGTTCGTAGAATGGTTGGACATGCATAGCCTTGGAGAGAGTGTGAGTGAGTGTATTTGCTTGCCCTCATTAATTCTTTGTACTAAGACATCCACCACCCTGCTCGAGAGCTTCTCATCTTTGTGATTTAACATTTGGATCTGAGAGTTTGAATGTGTGTGTGTGTGTGTGGGGGTGGTGGTGTAGCTTAAGGTTATACAGCTGTAAAAGTGTGTGTGTGTGTGTGTGCGCGTGTGTCTCTTTGTATAAACCTGAACGTTTGTCACCTAAAACTTGACCGTGTGTGTGAGAATCTTATCTAACAATCGTGCTTCTGCTTGATGGAGGCACGCGTTTGTGTGTTTGTGTGTGTGTGTGTGTGTGTGTATTGGCAGCTATTTCAAACACTCGGTGAATTACTCATCATCATCATTTGCATAACTTTGAAGTATTCATAGCATTAGTGAAGCAATTACAATAATTAACAGAGGAATCCGTGTCAATGGGCCACAGCCACAAGGCAGAGCAATTACCACCATGCTAATTAGGCTTTGATGAAGCTTTTAAAGAACAATCGGCTTATTTAACCGAACATGTTCAAGAGCCTGTAGACACACACACACACACACACAAATACACAAATACACCCCTGGAGGACCCATTCACACCCGCCTGATGGTTGGAAATAAACGAACGCCAACACAGACACACACATGCCAGGTGTATGAGGTGGTGCATGTGCAGCAAACACATCACCATCTTCCTCCTCCACACACACATTTACACACTGCACCCTGACTCTCTCGCCCCCTCCCTCCCTCGCTCCCTCCCTCCCCCCTTTGTTTTGTCCTCCGTCTATCTGTCCAGACAAGAGGACGGGATGTTTTTTCTTCCCTTTTTTTTTCCATTGAACAAGAACAATTTGCTGTCTGATGTTGGAAGCCTCATTGCAGTGACGGGGCCTAAATTAAAGTGTGGGCTTATTAAAGCCTGTGTGTGTGTGTGTGTGTGTGTGTGTGTGGGTGTGTGGGTGTGTGTGTGTGAGTGTGTGTGTGTGCCTGCTCTTGACACTGATCCGCCCAATAAACTCA
Source organism: Genypterus blacodes (assembly GCF_046128005.1). Taxonomy (NCBI): domain Eukaryota; kingdom Metazoa; phylum Chordata; class Actinopteri; order Ophidiiformes; family Ophidiidae; genus Genypterus; species Genypterus blacodes. The sequence goes on along the minus strand of NW_027466885.1, from coordinate 6,900,585 downwards.
CTGTCCGTGACTAAGAGTGCGCTCGCAGCGAGACAGACACAATTGCCTGTTAAGTCAGTGTTGCTTTTATTGGGCCTCCCCGAACAACGCGCTGATGTGTGTCAACATCACGACGCGGCTAGGCTTGTTTTGACGAATCCAACGTCTCTTGTCTCACGATGCCATTTGCCTCATTGGCGATCCGCACGCACACTGTGATTCGCACGTGCAAATACGACCGTGGCGCAGATGTCGTGACTCAAAACGTGTTTAAAAATCACTCTTTTTCCACTTTTACCGGGACGTGCTTAGATAGCGGATGTCCCTCCACTTTTTCCCTGGAACACAAACGCACCATTCTACATTTCACACAGAGCCTTAACCCACATTTAAGCCCAAGCGTCCGAGTAAACCACAGTTCTCTTTAAAGTTATAATCAAAAAACTGGATTAGATTCTATTGCCGGCGTGAATCCACATTGGGGGGAATAAAGCGAGCGGCAGAGTAAAATTGTCGATCTTTTGGTCTGAGTCAGTCTGGGTCAGCTGGTCGATGAGTGTCACTCACTGCCATGTCAGGGCGACTACAGAGCAAATAAAGCGCCGTCGCAGAAAGTCTATAATAACCATTGACGAGAGGAGTGGTGTTTATTTGTTGTGACACACACGCACACACACACATGCACACACACATGCGCACACACACACACACACAAACACACACACACACACACTAAGCACCTTCACTCATCTTAAATCCATCCTAACTCCCATGTTGCCTTTTTGAGATTCGCTGGCGTGCGGGCGATTTCTGAGTGGTTGAGCGTGTCGTGCGTCTCCATATGTATGTGTAAGCGCGTGCGGTTGTGCAGCTATCATCATTACCCCGGTCAATACCCACATGTCCGCGTATTGATCACGCTATCGATGGGCGATGAGGGATCTCAGGCTGCGGTGAGCCTCGTGGATCTGTTTGGACTTTTTCCCTAAGACTGCACGGCGAGATCAGTTGAAGTTCAGCTAAAGATCAGCTACGGGGCGAGATTATTGGCTTTCTACGCAGCTTCACAGACGGCGTTAAATGTATACACGCCGTCTGATAGATCTGCATATGATCGCGAGTAATGTTGGTAACCAGGAGGGAGGCATGTAAGGCATCTGGGTTTGTTGCTAGATAGATAGAGCGAATATTTCATATATTTCCTTTATATATGAGAAGGTAAATAGATGAAAGAATACTGACTGACCACGTACGGCCCTGTGAATCTCATATATCCCTTTTTTGATTTAAGTTATCAACTAGAAATGCATTTTCTGGAAAGGAAATTTGCTGTGATTGTGAGTGTCTGAATGGTTTCTGTACCTGAAAGTATATAGAAGTTACAAGCAGCTTAGGTGACAGCTAAGGCTCAAATCCTTTGATGCTGTCATTTGTTTATGAACAGGTGCAGCCAATTAAGCAGAGACACAGAGGTGAGTCGGTCTGAAAGCAGAACAAAAAACACAGGTCCAACTTTTGGCTCTCATGGATAAACAGCTAACTGCTATCTGAAAATGAGTTGAACCGTGAGATGTATTATGGTCCAAAAGGTCAGAAGATAAAGAACAAACCTGTGCGTTGAAAAAGATATAAAAGATTTTTCTCAAGCTGAACATTTAACATTGGGCTAGATGAGGAAATTTCAGGACCAGTTGTCGCTTAAATGCAAAAAACAGCAAAAACGACACATATTACAGTTTAACCAATTACATATTCTGAAAGAGGACACAAATATCATACGTTCCTACTTGTGTGTTGTTTGTGAAGTGTCAAATTTGTGGAAGTAATTAAGAGTTTAACTTAGAGACATTTTTAAAGTTGACATTTCCATCAGCTGAATTTAGAGTGCATGTATAGGGAAGAAATGATTGACATCTTGGGATGGATGTTGACAGTTTTGTTTACATCAATCACAAGATGTCATTATTTTCCGTATATAAATTTATAACCTTTTTAATTTTAAACACAATTTAAACCACTGATTTTCCTGAATAACAACATATATGCTTATTTACATAGATATGAACAAGAAGCAGCTCTTTCCATTAGACACGTGATGTGAGGTTGTCGCCGACGTTTCTGATCATTTTCCCCCGCAAGAAATAAGCGACGCGCGAGTGTTAACAACAAATCACACACACACATGCCACACACTGCATTTCCATGACAGCATCGTGGCATAATGTGTGTGTGTGTATGTGTGTGTGTATCAACATAGTCGGTTTGTCTGAGCGTTAAAAAAACCCCTGCAGGTCTCATATCCCCCCCTCTACCCCCTCCCCCTCCTGTTCTTCGCCATCACTCTCCCTCCTCCCTCCTTCTTCATCCCCCCAGGGTGTCCTGAGACCCTTCATTACTGTCGCCATGGTAACACCTCAACCATTTGACAGTGGTCCCGGACACTTCTCCCCTCTCCCTCTCTCTCTTTCTCGCTTACCCACCCACCCTTCCATCTTCTCTTCCCCCTTTCCTTCTGTCCTTGTCTTCCTCTCGCCCCTTCCAAATTCCCTCCTGCCCCTCTCCAAACATGGCTTCCGGACAAACTCCCCCCCACCCCCCCCAAATCACAGTGGCAAGTGGGGCATATGATGATGGGACCCCCTGCGGTTTCCCTCTCTCCCCAACCCCTCTCTTTAAATGGCTGCAGCAATCATAACGTCCTAACACTTTCAAGTCAAGTCCCAATTCTTCTTCCTCTTTCTCTCTTTCTCTCTACACACACGCTCCACAGTTAAATTGGCATCTATGTGTTCCTGCGTGGCCACTACAGAGCTACGCCGTGCCAACCGTCTTTGCACCATACCAGTCTCCATCCCAATTAGACATAGGGATATTGCAAACACACCCACACACACAAAGTGTACAGTGTACATGCTGTGAGACATGACCCCTCCTCCAGGTGCCACACGCTGGTCAGGTGTCTGCACATGCACATGCACACACACTTGCATACTGGGTCAGATGGCTTCTCCTCCTGGCCGGCCTTCACACACACACACACACACACACACATACACAAGCCGCAGCGATGTTTTAATCATGATCGGCTTGGTTTGTAATTATAAACACTCTGAGACGCTGTGTATCAAAGCGCTTGATAGAATTCAGGCCGATGGGTATCCACCACGCGCTGCAACAAACACCCACCCACACACACACACACACACACACACACACAAACACATCACTTCAAAAGCAGGCCCTTCTTTTTGAGGCATCTGTGTGGCTTTTGCATACACCTTGAAGGCCCTTTTCTTGCCCAGAGCCCCAAGGTTAACACGAGCTGCTTGTGTGCTTGTGTGTGTGTGTGTCTGTGTGTGTGTGTGTGTCACGTCGAGCTGTTCCCTGGGCTCGGCAGCTTCACAGGCCGGCCCCCCCTGCTCATCCCCAATCCTTCAAAGTCGATCTGAGACAGTTGAAAGAAACAAGGAGTAACAATCAGCGAGGTAATAATTAACAAACTCAAGGGTAAATAAGTCTGTTTGCCGTTTCCATGGAGATGTTTGCATTAGATCTGTGAGTCTGTGTGTGTGTGTGTGTGTGTGTGTGTGTGTGTGTGTGTGTGTCTGTGTGTGTTGATTATGTAATAGAGGACTAGTAGGTTATGAGGAGTGTGTGGTGCAGTGTGTGGGCTCCATCAAGAAAACCATTAACTGTTGCATAACCTGCACGAAAGCCCCTTTGTGTTCTCTCCAGCCAGGGACTTTGTGTGTTTGGTAAATTTGATTGACTTTGCTTATTGCTTCAATAAACAGCTCAACCCACCAAAGCTTTGACCGCAGAATTTGAATAAAACTTTGCCAGGCCGCCCGGGTCGAGACCCCGGCGAGCAACTCTGGTATGAATTATGAAGCCGGTGCGGTGCGGCGGCGGCATCTTCTTTCTTCTTCTTCTCCTTCTTCTTCTTCTTCTTCTTTGAAAATGAACTCGCACTCTGGCTTTGCTTTCTTCTCCCTCCCGGTTAAAAGACCATGAAATGAAAGGAACGCGTGTTGTTGTCGGGGTGGAGGGTGGGAAGGAGTGCGCTCGGTGTCTCCAGAGTCATTTTCATTCACTGATAAACACGCGGCGGCGGCATCGGTAAACAAGATTCACGGGGAAAAGAATGAGACATATTTGATAGTCATAAAGGATCTCGCCCCCCCCCTTATGAACAAGATCAAAGATGATGTGCACGTCTGAGGTGCCGCGTAGCCTCAAGCACAGAGGCATAAATTTAGAACAAATCTTGTTTCTCCTTACAAGGATTTTTACTTTAATTTCTGGGGGAAAGATGTGTGGCAAATTATGAAAAAGGAAAAAAGAGAGCGAATGTATGGTTTCCGTATAAACCCGGCTCTCCATCTGAGGCGGCGCCGCAACTCGCACAACTGCCCGGCCCCTTCTCTTCTGAAATCAGTTTTTTGTTTCCAAATGAAAAAAGCAATTTTCCTTTGCGTTTATAATCCCCTGTAATAGTCGGCCATCAATTTTAATCTGTAGATGCGTTCTAAATCCAAGCTGTGATGTCTTAACTCTTTGCCAAGGTCAAATATCTTAGCAAATATAAGGCTTAAGCTTTGTTTTGTATGAAAGAATTACATGATTATTGCCGAAGAATTAATCACACACTCCTCAGATCTCCCAGATTGGGTTTGTGCTGCAGGATTTGTGCTGTCCTACTTTTTCCCACATGGCAGAAACTGACATGGTTGTTTGTTTAGCACAGCACGACTAAATACACACTTTCTTTTATCGCATTCAGTTTCAGAACGGGCCGTACCCGTTACCGATACATCAGATCGTGACGTGGTGACCTTCAAGAACCAGTCCAGTGTTTCAAAAGTGTAGTCGTCTAACTAAAGCCAATTGTGAAGGTAAAGAGGCAATACCATGTTTAAATTTGACGTAAAGTTATAAAGTATTATTATCTGCTAACACTGATGGACTCTGTCACCCACAAACAGGTTTGTGGGATCTTTCAATGGCTTAGCTACTCCTCAATATTCCACCAATCGGCACCTTTGCGTTCATATGAGGACAAAATGTAAGAGCTTTAGCAGATATCAACACGTACCAAATTTAGCTGCCCGACCTTTTGGTAGGAGCTCCAGGCTGGATGGATGAATGGATCTCCACAGCATGTGATTTGGGTCCCTCATGAAAACAAGTGGGTCCCGCTCCATCCAATCACATTCGTTCATCACCTCCAGATCTACTTGTACATTAAAATCACACTTAACGTATGTATTTGCAAGAGGTGACATTGAACATTCACCGCCCATCTCCAATGCTTATTTTAGAGATGCTTTTGTGTGCCGGCGGGGCGAAACGTTATCGCCGGCGCTCTCTAAAGAACCGACCGTCATCTCCAAGCTCCAAACCCAAATCATCCCCCCCACCTGCCGGCTTCTGTATTTACGACCACCAGGGGAGGGCATCTCTTATTAATGCAGACTTTTATAAACTGGACAGCAGTTTCACTCCTCCACTCGCTCCCCCCCCCCCTCCTCCCCCTCCTGTACGTCCAAACAAACCATGATTTATAATTCATGTGATTTATGATCCATCAGTGTTGCCGGAGTGCC